>NW_017296309.1:201790-207504 GCF_001594075.2 Trachymyrmex cornetzi | reverse complement strand
CATCTAAAAAAACAATCTAGATGGATCGCTTAATCATCTCATCTTTCATCTAGATTTTTGCAAATCAAAACCATCTTCATCTCATCTAAGATGGATTTACGGATTTCCATCTCATCTCCATCTAGATGATTTTAAAACCATCTAAGCGCAACATTGCGTGTGTGTAATACGCTGTGTGCAATGTGCTGCGTGCAATATTGTCGTGTGTGCAATACGCTGTGTGCAATACGCTGTGTGCAATACGCTGTGTGCAAACGAAGCTATGGGTAATCGTTTTGTAGGCAAACGAAGCCCTCCCCATTTGCAAATCAATATAAATCTTTCTTTTTAAGCTTTCAGTCTTACAATTTCATAAACTCAGTATTGTTTGTGCGCGCAATACGCTTTATACTGCACTGTCGTTTGGTCCATACGAGTTATAAAACTTTCGTATTAAGGAAAGGCTTATCTACGATAAGCCGTGATCAGACTATGCATGCATTGAAGATTGACACTGAGATTAAGATTGAGATTAAGATTGAAGCTCGACCAATAAAAACAGGCCGAGATTAAGATTGCAGATTGAAATATAGGGGGGGCTCCGTCTATTTTTCCAATCTTCAATCTCAATCTCAACCAATAAGCTGCCAGTATTTCAATTACGTGACTAACCTCACGTAACTAACCTCACCAAATGTATTGTATATGTACAAATAATAAGTTATGAAAGGTTATAAAAAGTACAAACACAGCACAATTAAAACGTGTAAGTGCAATTAAATGCGTATTCAATAATTGTTGTTATATGTGGTTCTAGTTATCCCGATATTCTTACTAATCTCAATCTAATCTGCTGTTGGATATAATTCATAGTGTGATTGAGCAATCTTCAACCTTAATCTCAATCTTAATCTTAGTCTCAATCTTAATCTCAATCTTAATCTTAATCTCAATCTCAATTTCCAATGCATGGTCTGATCACGGCTTTATTAGGTGACAGCTCTACGAGTTGAAAAAAATGTAAGTTTTTAATTTCTTTTCGATTTTACAATTAGTATAAAATCTATCTAATACAGCACCACCAAATTTTGCGTCTACTTTAATCCTGTAAAAGGATTTTTTATTTCATTTAGTAAATTCGGAGATTTATATCGATCTGCAAAGTCCCGACAATTTGGCCACTCCGGCACTCGCCTTAAGCTAAACATAGAATAAGAAATACATTCTTTTCAGCTTCGAAATATACTATATTCTTAAAATATACATGTTCTTTAACAAGATGAAAAACTTATAGATTTTTCTCTATCGTATTTGAAAGTAATAGAAAAAGTTTAACTGTTAGAAATAGAAGTAATGGCCGTAACGATCAAAGTTAGATCTTTAATGCTTAAATAATTCAATCTAAATTATTGTTACGTCCAGTAGATTCCACGATTTCTTCGTTTCGCGACCGTTCAATCAACAAAGTAAGATATGAAGAAATTCAATTGATAACACAAATCCGAGAGAAGTTTCCAGCCACAAAATCTTGTTTACCTAGAATCGAGAGATCCACGATAAAAACTCTCTCATAGCGTTGACAATCAAACGTTAAATCTCCTTTCGAGCATCGTGGGAAACGAAAATCAACATCAAATAATCACCAAACAGCGTTGGTACCAAAGCGCTAAGTCAGACCACGAAATAATTGCCTAGAATCGAGAGACCCGCGATAAAAACTCTCTTGTAGCATTGACAACCAAATGTTAAATGTCTTTTCGAGCATCGTGGAAAACAAAAATCAACATCAAATAATCATCAAACATCGTTGATACCAAGGCGCTAAGCCAGACCACGAAATAATCCCCGCGATAATAAGAGCGATAGCGCGGACCGACGCTCGAAAGAAGATGAAATGTTTAACCATCTCACACCGATATCACGCGGGCCCAATGATAATGGTCGCACGCTTAGGTTTAAGACAGGGTTATAAATCTAATAATATGACATTTTCCGACACTGAGAAAAATCAACACGAACCGCGACTCTCGATTAACTAATCCAGGGGTATTTATCCATCGCGCAAAGTGAGAACGAATAAAAAATGACACAGCGGACGGAGCTAACCGGAAGGCAATTTTCGAATGACGAATAGAAACTGTATCACCTCAGAATCCTGCGAACCTGATTCCCCAATTTCCCAATTAGACACACCCTACCATGAAACCTCCCCTAAACAATTCCTATATAAACCGCGACATCGCGAAACACCGGGCAGAGAGATAGAAAAAAAAGAAAGAAAAAAAGATCTTCTATACAGTCAAAAGATCATTAAACTCAGTGCGCCCTTTGTACAAAAACACTAAACTCAGTGCATTTAAACACTAAACTCAGTGCGCAAAGGAAAACAACCTTTAGAGAGGCCCAACCGAGGCCAACGAACCGAGGGCTCACCACTCAGACTCACTGCTCAGATAAAAGTAAATTCCCCCCTTTTTTCTTTTCCTCTTTGTCACTTCGCGAATTAATTAAAATCGATCCGCAGTGAGATTTCGGGGAAACCGCTCCTGCCCTTACGGAGGTTGGCGCCGAAGTCGGGCCTACCTCGAGGCACGCGGACTCCTGGACGTATCTTAGAGCCATCTCAGTCGAGGACGCACCTCAATCATCATATTCACCACCACCGGTTCTGCTGGCTCTTCCAACTCAGCCCGAGCAAAATAGGCAAAACGTAGAGGCAATACCTCTTTCACCTCTCCCGCGATCTCCGTTACCCGCGTTCTCAGACACTCTGACGGAACGCATTTTCCCCGACACCCCACCACACACTCCTGACTTCCTCCTCCAATCCGCTCCCTCATCGCCTCGTCCACCATCTCCTACGTCAAGCGTGAAAATCCTCGAAGAATTCCCCGCTTCCCCCCCTAGACTCACCCGACGTTACATCCAACCGGGTGACTCCTTCGACGCTTCCCATGAACCACTAACCCCCTCCCGCCGGGCGCATACACGATTGGTCCGGATTATTTCGATCCTGAGGAAATCCGCGCCGCTATAGCCGGACATCCTCCCGATATACACATTACAGTGTATATTCCTTCTTTCCCCTTCCCGTATTTAGTCCCAATCGACTTCTTTAATGACATCTTTCCCCCTTCCTCAGTCATAATCAACGAAATTAACTAATAACATAACATGTATTGCCTCTCCGTCATCGCACACACATAACACACTCACATATACACTTAAATCCACGATTTAATTCAATAGCGACACAAACGTTTTATATTAATAATAATTAACCAGTAATCATAGCGCTCTACAGTTAATCATGTCAAATTGTCGAGTTTTTTAACATGTATGTAAACTTAACATTTATGTGCCTTATTGGTTATATTTTAGCATTATCTTCATATTGTTATTTAAAAAATTGTAATTTATGTTAGTAATAAAATAGAACTTTATTAAGATGATTACTTTCCATTCATTCTAAAAATCAAAAGACCTCGTACTCCCACCGTTTTTGAGAGATCGCACCTGGTCCACTCCCGAGTTATAAGGATTCATTTCCTTGACTCGAAATTGGACCGACGTACGCACTGCTCAAGGAAACAGGTGTTATAGCGTCCCTTCAGGACACTCACCCATATTCCGGAGCGATAGGAAGTGAGTCCGACTCTCAGGTGTTCGCCGCTGCGCGTATACCTGTGAGATAAAGTCTAAGCGTCCTTCCATACCCTCTCCAACTCCATCCTTGTCTCTCCCGTTTAAATTTGTTTCCAAGGGGTTGGACGTAACATTATTATATATGTATACTATATGTATACTTGCATATATACATTATATACCATATTTGTAGTTATTTAAACTGCGCGCCAAATAATAAAAAAAGTTTAGCAATAATTTAGAACCTGATTAAAAAATTAGTGCAATAAAAAGTATACATATTTAAAAAAAGTAATTAAGATAAAACAAGAAAATTTTCGTTTGAACTATTAAACTATATTGTTAAAATATAAACATTGATCTTATTAAACCGTTTCATATGTATATATTCTTTGTTGTATAAGTAGAAAATTTAAATTACTAATTCCTAGTTATTTTTTGCA
Organism: Trachymyrmex cornetzi; assembly: GCF_001594075.2. Lineage (NCBI taxonomy): Eukaryota > Metazoa > Arthropoda > Insecta > Hymenoptera > Formicidae > Trachymyrmex > Trachymyrmex cornetzi. The sequence continues at coordinate 203,437 of NW_017296309.1, read as the reverse complement.
GAGACTAACATCTGATACACATCCTTAATTAAGATTTTACAATAATAATTGTTAACATTCAATAATTGAGTTATGATTTCAGAATATTATTTTCCTCATTTTGAGAAAAAATAAAATATATATTTATGCAATTAAAAAGTTCTTTAATAAATTGTGTCGTTAAACTGTAATGTGTAAAATTTCAGATCAATCGCGAATGAGATCATTCGAAACCACATCCAAACTTTCATCAAAATCTCAATCAAATTTATATAAACTGTGATGCAACAGTAAAATAAATATAATTGTAAAGTTCGGTTATTTTAACTGTAATAATTTTATGCATACACTTATATATGCTTTCTCCAATAAATTTTGGAGAGTAAAACAAGACAAACAAATATGATATTGACATACAGATAAATTGACGCTAACAGTTTTATCATGTTATGTGTGATAAAAGTTGTGATTCTATTAGCAACTTTCCAAACTAATATTAAAGTATTCTGCTGGGACAGCTTGACACGTACCTAATAAATTTGTTACTCTTAAACATGCAAAATTTTCATGTGGGACGTAAAACAAAAAACAACTTTAAACTATACCATACAATTCAGAATTTGTTCTTTTTTAATAAAAAAAAACTGACACATGCACATAAAAATTTGTCTTTTTTTTAAATAATCGATATCGGAAGTAAATATTAGAGGTAGAAACTTATGCTAATATAGATTTTTTTATTTTGACGTAAAAGAACGAATTTATACAATTTGTCTAAAAGTTTTAAATACTCTATTTATTAATAAGAAAAAGTGTCTAAATTCTCAAAGGCAATCTTTGATTAAGTGCATTTAAATAATTACATCGGTGAACCTCCTATATACAGGGTGGGCCATTTTAATCGATCCACCCAAATATCTCCAAAGCGCTATACAAAAAAATTGTTTAAACAAAAGTTGTTCAGGACAATGGGGGTCATCCTGCATTATTGATTTTGACCTTAAGGTCAATTTTTAAGGTTATTTGAAGGTCAAAATAATTTTTTTAAATGAGAACCCTTATTTTCGACACCTATTTTCGGATTCGGAAAGAGCGGGAAATTTTACGTCAGAAATGATAGTTTGATAATTTGCTAAAGTGACTTTCAGAAGGTCAAATGTTGAAAAATCGTCCAGAAGCTGTTTTCTTCAAACTTTAGAACATTTATAGGCGAGCAAATGTTTTAGTAGGTTTGGAGGCCAACGACCTTGGCTATCTTGACTTTGAGATCAAAATTAAAGATTATTAGAAGGTCAAAGTGATTTTTTATGAAAAACCTTACTTTCCTCGCTAATCTTACTTTTAGCGTTACCCAGAAACAACGATGTGAACGTAGTAAGTTCTGTTTCCTTTGGGGTGCTTGTTTACCGTGAGTCCCCTTGCCTTTCACGATTGGGGTGCTTGTTTACCGTGAATCCCCTTGCCTCTCACGATTGGGATACTTGTTTACTGTGAGTCCCCTTGCCTCTCACGATTGGGGTGCTTGTTTACCGTGAGTCCCCTTGCCTCTCACGATTGGGGTGCTTGTTTACCGTAAGTCCCCTTGCCTCTCACGATTGGGGTGCTTGTTTACCGTCAGTCCCCTTGCCTCTGACTTTAACCATATTAAAGCAAGTGTTCAAAGTTGTC
>NW_017296309.1:199697-201377 GCF_001594075.2 Trachymyrmex cornetzi | reverse complement strand
ATGTTGATGGTCCACAGTCCTGTGCCAGTGGGGATTTTCATTGGACCAGTAGTGGCAATTGTGCCTATTTAGTTGACCATCACTGTTAAATGTAGCCTCATCAGAAAACATCACATACCTAAAAAACTGAGGATCATTTTCTATCATTCTGGCAAGGGGACTCACGATAAACAAGCACTCCAATCGTGAGAGGCAAGGGGACTCACGGTAAACAAGCACCCCAAAGGAAACAGAACTTGCTACGTCCACGACGTTGTTTGTTGGTAACGCTAAAAGTAAGATTAGCGAGGAAAGTAAGTTTTTTCATTAAAAAATCACTTTGACCTTTTAATAACCTTTAAATTTGACCTCAAGGTCAAGATAGCCAAGGTCGTTGGCCTCCAAACCTACTAAAACATTTGTTCGCCCATAAATGTTCTAAAGTTTGAAGAAAACAGCTTCTGGACGATTTTTCAACATTTGACCTTCTGAAGGTCACTTTAGGTAATTATCAAATTATCATTTCTGTCGTAAAATTTCCCGCTCTTTCCGAATCTGGTGTCAAAAATAGGGGTTCTCATTTAAAAAAATATTTTGACCTTCAAATAACCTTAAAAATTGACCTTAAAGTCAAAACCAATAATGCAGAAAGATAGCCCCCATTGCCCTGAACAACTTTTGTTTAAACAATTTTTTTGTATAGCGCTTACTTTTGGAGATATTTGGGTGGATCGATTAAAATGGCCCACCCTGTATATTAGGTGTTAAAATATTAATTCCTGCCGTTTTACGTTTCCAAAATTGATTTGTTTCGAAGGGAAGATGAATGAATACCTTAATCAAAGTAATTTCCTCCATTTTCTACTTTATTACTAATTAATAATACTTTATTAATAATATTTTGATTGAGGTATTTCCCTTCGAAACAAATCAATTTTGGAGACGAAAAACGGCAGGAATTAAGTTTAACACCTAATAGAATTGATTTTTGGAATGCATCTGTATCAAAACAGCGAGTAGGCTCGCCGAATGCAATTGTCCAAATATACTAACTTAAAGACCGCCCTTGAGATGTGTATATATACAGGGTGTCCCGGATCTTTTTTCCAATCACTTTCGTGTAGATAGAGCGGACTAAACTGAGCCCTCGAAAAGCCCTCTACCATTTTGCAATTTTCGCAATAGTCAACATAATAATTAGTAAAAATTGCAAAATATTAGTTTTGAATAATTTTTTACTTAAATACTATCAATTTTACAGAAAAACTGCAAGAGACAAAAATTATTGATTTTCTTCTCTTATATATAAAGTTCTGAGAATTTTTTCAGAATTTTTCATTAACTTTTTAGTACTGCATTTTCTTATTTTTATCAACAGAGAAAATACGGTATCAAAACATTCTGAAAAAATTCTCAGAGCTTCATGAGAAGAAAATAAATAATTTTTGTCTCTGGGAATTTTTCTATAAAGTTGATAGTATTTGAGTAAAAAATTGTTCAAGGCAAATATTTTGCAATTTTTAGTAATTAATTAAAAAGGCAAAAAAGATCGGGACACCCTTATATAAGAGTGTTTCCAAATTAAATGGCAAAACTTCGGGAGTGTGTAGAGGAGTAAAAAACTAAGAAAAAAAGTCCTATAGACATATGCTCGTTTTTGCTCTGTTTCAGAGAAAATCGAAAAAAAATGTTTACATTTCT
>NW_017296309.1:197183-198713 GCF_001594075.2 Trachymyrmex cornetzi | reverse complement strand
AAGAGGTGCACATTTCGAACAAAATCTTCATTAAAAAGTTTGTAAATAAAATAATTAAAATAATAAATTAAATTATATTTTTTTCTTTTTCCGTGATTTCCTGCGAAACAAAGCAAAAACGAGCATATGTCTATAGGACTTTTTTTCTTAGTTTTTAACTCCTCTACACGCTTCCGAAGTTTTGCCATTTAATTTGGAAACACCCTGTATATATATTGTATATATGGGGCGTTCTCTATTAAATCAGCCACCCTCTGGCCATTCCAATTTTTGAGATACAATTCTTTTTTTGGTCTTAAAATTTTCCTTGAAATGTCTATTTTTCGATGCCGTATGGCGTATTTGAAAATTCAAAATGGTGGACCCAAAATGGCGACTGGAATGAAAAAAGACATTGTAAAAATTAATGATATCGTGAATAAACGTGCACGATGTGTGATGTAGAGATCTAATCCGCATGCGTGCGTGCGTGTGAATTACGTTAAAGTCAATTCTTCTTTAACACGATATTCACTGATTATCAAAACATTTGCATACAAAATTTCAAATTATAATTTGATCATTCTCTTGTCTTTAGGTCTTGTTGCTAAGCCACAGGACGCAATATTAACATCTCAAATTCTTTTTAATTGGGCTAAAATACATTTCAAGAACATAAGCATTTTTTATTTTAAAAAAATTGATCATAAGAAGATAAGAAGAAAACTTAATAAGAGATTTGAAGCTGCGCAATCTGTTCCGCAAATTCTTAAGAATCATGGATTTATAATTGTAGGAGAATATAAAGTATTAATCAAAAGATATTTCAATGGTATAAATGGAACACTATGGTAGTTTCAGTGAAGAAAGAAAAGAATAAAAAATTAAGAAATAAATTCTATAGTATTATACATCCATCCACATAGACACACGCGTTCGCGCTCGCGCACGCTCCCACACAAACGCGTGCGCACACACACGTGAGAGGCAAGGGGACTCACGTAAATGAAGCACGCACGCACGCACCCACGCACGCACGCGGATTAGACCTCTACATCACACATCGTGCACGTTTATTTACGATATCATTAATTTTTCCAATGTCTTTTTACATTCCAGTCGCCATTTTAGGTCCGCCATTTTGAATTTTCAAAAATGCCATACGGCATCGAAAAATAGACATTTCAAGGAAAATTTTAAGCCCTTTTAAAGAATTTTATCTCAAAAATTGAAATGGGCAGGGGGGTGGCCGATTTAACAGAGAACGCCCTATATACAGGGTGACCCATTTTAACTTAGACAGCCAAATAACTCGAAACATCGCGATTAAATAAAAAAATTTTTAAACAAAAATTATTGGATATGAAAAGGCTGATTGAACTATGACCTTGATAATGACCTTGTCCTTCATTTTCAAGGTCATTTGAAGGTCAAGATCATTTTTTTAAATGAGAAGCCCCATTTTTCGTTGAATATTCTTGTAGCTTATCTCGAGAGCTTTCCAAAACACTATAATAAAATATTTTTTCATTAAGTACTTCTCGAGTTATA
>NW_017296309.1:194682-196142 GCF_001594075.2 Trachymyrmex cornetzi | reverse complement strand
TATATATATATATATATATATATATATATATATATATATGTATATGTGTAGATATATACGGAAATGAAGGTACACGGGTCATAAACTCCTTAATAGCTTTCAGGCTAACAAGAGTACAGCTTCGATAAGGCTGCTCTCCATCGGCATTGCAAGAAGGACTTGCGCGGAAATAGACCCGTAAGATTTCGTAATGCACGAAATGCGGTAGATTTCATTTAACTCGAGAGAGTAAGAAAGGACGGCAAATTCGACGATAAAAATAAAGTTTAAAAATGTCGCATCGGTTAACCGTTACAATTTCTCTTTAGCGCTTCCCCCTGCCACTTGCTTAATTGAAAGAATCAGCTTACCCCCTTCTTACTGATTATGGCGACGGCACCTGATGAGATTTTATTCGAAAAACATGAAGAAACCGCTTATCCGTTATTTATGAAAGAATAATAGACTAGTTGAAGAAGAATAGACAGAATGAAATGAATTATTTCTTTATCAGAATAAGATATACCTATTGTTTAAATAAGAATATTAGATATAATCGCTCTACGATACTATTATTATTACAACGCAAAAAGTAATAAAAAGTAATATAATTCCAATAATTTCTTTTGTTTCATAGGTATAAAAGGAAAGAATAAATTTTAATAATTTATTAAAATATTAAAAAATTTAGCTATAGATCTGAAAATAATTTCATGCAGGGGATCGATAAACTAAAAAAAGAAGGTCTTTAGAGATATAGTCATTTTTACTTCGTTTTGAAAAAAAATCGCAAAAAATGGCAAATAGTAATTTTCATTTTTGTACTTATATATTTATTACTCATTCATTCAGAGATTATTTATTCATTCATATATTTATTTCTTATTCATTAAGAATTAAATGCTTATTACGGTCGAAGCTGGATCTTACATGCTTTTAAATAATCTCTATATGAACTTATATACTAAATATGTAGTTATTTGAACTGCGTGGCGAAACGATTTTCAGACTTACAAATTAACACAATTAAACTACTATAGTAATATCGTAAATCAAATTGATAAGCAATTTACTAATTTGATGCTCAATCTGACATCTTAGTAGAAAAATGTTAATGTACTAAAAAACTATAAATAAATATATTGTGAAAAATATTACAGTTTTTCAGCACATTAACATCTTCCTAATTGGATGCCAAATTGAGCATCAAATTATTAAATTGCTTATCAATTTATTTTTCGATATTACTATAGTAGTTTAATTGCGTTTATAAGTCTGAAAATCATTTCGGCGCGTAGTTTAAAACAGCTTAATTCGACGCGTTTTTGTATGAAACGAATCTGATAGAAAAAAGTGTCACTCTGCTTCGTGTCAAATGTTAAACATGAACGCCAAGTTAAATACCGCAACATTTTATGTATTACTTGTACAAAAGATTTGATATCAACAATTGATGCTAGGTTAAATTAAATTTTTAACAC
>NW_017296309.1:191263-191519 GCF_001594075.2 Trachymyrmex cornetzi | reverse complement strand
ACTGTTCGAATTACATGGAATTTAACTTGGCGCCAATTGTTGATATCAAATCTTTTTTACGAATAATACATAAAATTTTGATAAAATTTTGACTTGGCGCCAGTTGTTGATATCAAATCTTTTATACAAATGATACATATCATTAGTTCTACTAAACAGCAAACATGATTAATCATCAGTTTCACGGCCGATTAAGTAATTGGCATTGATGAAACTGGTCCAAATGGTGATTCTTTATGAAAAGCACACACGCTTA
>NW_017296309.1:190077-190586 GCF_001594075.2 Trachymyrmex cornetzi | reverse complement strand
GTGTTAAAAATTTAATTTAACCTAGCATCAATTGTTGATATCAAATCTTTTGTACAAGTAATACATAAAATGTTGCGGTATTTAACTTGGCGTTCATGTTTAACATTTGACACGAAGCAGAGCGACATTTTTTTCTATCAGATTCGTTTCATACAAAAACGCGTCGAATTAAGCTGTACACCAATCGCCCTAGACTGATGGCATTGATCACGACACTCATTTTTCCGACGGCAAACGAAATCCTAGACACTCATTTCCTCAAATACCTATACACCCACTTTCTCGACGGCGAACACTCATTTCCTCGAACATTTAGACACCCACTTTCTCGACGGCGAATGCAAACAATACCTAGACACCCACTTTCTCGGCGGCAAACACCTAGACGTCCACTTCCTCGACGGCGAACACCTAGACACTTAATCTTCAACGTCAACATCCACTTCCTCGACGGCGAACATCTAGACACCCATTTCTTTGACGGCGAACACCTAGACACCCATTTCCTT
>NW_017296309.1:189240-190018 GCF_001594075.2 Trachymyrmex cornetzi | reverse complement strand
ACGGCGAACACCTAGACACCCATTTCCTCAACGGCGAATACCTAGACACCCATTTCCTCGACGGCGAATACCTAGACCCTCATTTTCTCGACGGCGAACACCTATATACCCATTTCCTCGACGGCGGACACCTAGACACCCACTTCCTCTATGGCGAACATGTAAACAACACTTAGAATACCCACTTCCTCGAAGGCGAACACCTAGACACCCATTTCCTCGACGACGAATACCTAGACACTCATTTCCTCGACAGCGAACACCTAGACATCCATTTCCTCGACGGCGAACACCTAGACGCCCACTTCCTCGACGGCGAACACTTAGACGCCCACTTCCTCGACGGCGAACACTTAGACGCCCACTTCCTCGACGGCGAACACTTAGACGCCCACTTCCTCGACGGCGAACACTTAGACGCCCACTTCCTCGACGGCGAACACTTAGACGCCCACTTCCTCGACGGCGAACACTTAGACGCCCACTTCCTCGACGGCGAACACTTAGACGCCCACTTCCTCGACGGCGAACACCTAGACGCCCACTTCCTCGACAGCGAACACCTAGACTTCCATTTCCTCGACGGCGAGCACCTAGACACTCATTTCCTCGATGGCAAACACCTAGACACAAACTTCCTCGACAACGAACACCTAGACACCCATTTCCTCGACGGCGAATACCTAGACACCCATTTCCTAGACGGCGAACACCTAGACCCTTATTTTCTCGACGGCGAACACCTAGACACCAACTTCCTCGACGGCGAACATGTAGA
>NW_017296309.1:182721-188055 GCF_001594075.2 Trachymyrmex cornetzi | reverse complement strand
AAAGGAGGCACGGCAGTGTCGCTCTGCGCAGCTTAGCGCCGAGACACTACCAGTGTCTCCAGATGACTACATATTTAGTATATATATTCACATAGAGATTATTTAAAAGCATCTAAGATCCAGCTTGACCGTAATAGGCATTAAACTCTTACTTATCGTGTATTCACATATACGGTCTTAATAAATCATTTATTATTGTCCATTTACACTTATTTATTTACATTGTCACTTGCTTAATGCAAATAGTATTCAAAATGTTGGCCTCTTGCAGCAATGCACGCGTTGTATCTTACGGATACCTCGTGTTGCAGCCAAACACTGATTTAGTGGAGTGATCCCGATTGATCACGGCTCGATTGGACACCACCAATCACAGCGACCAGTTTCTCAAGCGCTGTGAGTGGCTCGTGTCCAATTGAGCCGTGTCCAACTGGGTGCCACCCGATTTGGTCAACGTAATGATTCGCCGATCCAACACTCTTCTGTCTGGTAATCAGTCACATACTCTTATATTGTCTTTAAAGCATTATCGTTCAAATCGTGCACAAAAACAATATTCCGCTTTAATAACAATAATATTCCGAAAATTACATTTTGTGTTTTTTTTGCGGCTTTCTTCAAAACAAGAAGAAAACGAGCATATCTCCAAAAATTTTTTTTTTCTTAATTTCTCAAAGTTTGGCCATTTAAATTCGGGACACCCTGTATAAACCATCAAAATAATTTTACAGGACACTCAAACTGATTGCTAAAATGTTTTTTGTAGCATTGTAACACGATTACGATAATTGTGGCCCCTCAAAGTGAAAGTGATTTTTGGAAGCATTTTTAGTGAGAAAAACGAAAAAAAATAGTGAAAAAAGTTCTCTAACCAACAGATACCAAAATAACTAACAATTACAAACCAAAAAAATCGTCGCTTCACGTAGAAAGTCGCGCACCCTGTAGCAGGAAGGAAGGTGGGATGGGAGTCACTTCGCGTGGAAAGTCGTGCGCCTCGTAACAGGGGGGAGGTGAGGTGAGAGTCTTAACATATCTTGTAAAGGCAATTATCAATGACAATTATCAATATCCTGAATAATGTCCAGAACATTTTAGTCGACAATCATTGTTTATTAAAAAGTTATTATCAAATTGATTATAAAATTGAAATATGATTATCAAATCAAATATTAATTATAAAATTTTTTAAATATTTTTCCCATGTTTCTTACCAAAAAAACTTTCAAAAATAACTTTTATTTTGAGAGGCTGTAACGTCCGGCGCGCCTACAGTATAGCGCCCCGTCCTTTTACCAAGCGAGCGCGAGCACGGAATATAGCGTATAGACATAATATGTGCCGACTACAATCGCGTACAGCTATAGGCCACACCACTGAAACCGTCGCGATTGAACGCTGCGTACACTGCGCCTGCGCCAGACATTAAACAATAAAAACGTTAAAAGAATGCACTCTCTTGCATAAACATCGCCGCCACGGGATAGGAAATAGCGAATACAACAGCCGACTTCGACGCAGTCGCAAGGGACGACTGCAGTCTCGCGAAAAAACGAATAAGGACGCGTACCGACAACATAACGCATCTCAGTGCAATTCTAAATGCACCCACCGGTCACAAAAGGCCTCAGAATACGAATGAAATCATCACGAATAAAATCGAAGCGCACATAACAGAGAGGAAGCCTTAAACAAAACACCAGAATTCCACGCGCACAAAGAACGGAAAGACCCGAAACAATACAGAAACTTACAATGAAAAAACGCGCAGACAAGAAATGCAAGTTCTGCCGCGCCAGGCTGCAGCACGCGGCAACTGAGCACACCTACACGAACATCGCGACCCCGTAATAAGATAACGCGTTCGAATCTACTAAAACCTAATCACTAACAAATTAAATCACTAATTAGGAGATCGGCACATTGTAGGAAATTTCGCAATAGCACGTAGACGAAAACATCCCCTTACCGCGAGGGGCCACGAAGCCAAACATATATAAAGCAGAGCGTTTTAAGACACGCGTCCTTATTTTTCCTCGTCATTCTTCCCGTCAAATAACCACGGTAAGTTCTCCAAGCGCTTTAACTAGCGCTCTGGCACTTCCGTCTTCCCGAAAATCCAGTCCCGATCGTGCGCCTTTGCGGCGTCTGAAGGGCTACTCCCATCCTCAGCTTCAGCGGCGCTAAACCAAAGCGACGACGAAGCTCGCCTCCTGCGGAGCTCAAACGAGCGCCTTTCACGGCATCGAGGCATTCACACCCCCTCACCCGTCGTGACACTATACTCTTCTTTCGCACATAGATGCCAAGAAGAAGCGCCTGAGGAGAAAGAGAGGAGGGTGGCGCGTCCACCTGAAGGAGTTGCAATGGGCACTCCTCGCACACGGGACATTCGATCCCGCGACCCATTGGAAGGAACCTAGGTCAATCCCTGAAAAGATCGAACCCAAGGTCGGGGAACCTCCAGCGGCTTCCGCGACGAGTCACGCTCCTCCGGTCGGGCCGGAGAATCTCGAGGGCCAAATACCCAGGCCACCGGCACCGCGACCCGCTCCACCACGATCATCATCGTACGTGGCGCCCACCCGCAGACCAACGAGGCCGACGGTTATCTCTAGCAAACCTCGCGTTGTAAATAATCTACCATGCAAATTGAACATTAAAATCATTCATTTTTACCTTGCTATTAATTCTTTGCCCACATCGCCCCTCGTCATTTCTCCCTGCTCCCTTATCCGCACAAGAATCAGAGAGCGTAGATAGAGCGAAGCGTGTGATGAAAAGATTACAGCTGCCCTCCGGGAAGAGATTTTTATATCTTCACAAATCCCTCGTACACCTTCGTGTACTACTGGCGCTCTTTATCTGACAATTTCTCTAACTCTCTGTTTTAATTTCTTTCTTGTGCACAACAAGGGAATACGGAGGCTTAACGTTAGCATAATATTATAAAAGGTATCCCATAAGCAAAATTATAATTCAATTCGTGCCTATAACGAAGGCACTGGTGACAGCAGCCTGCCTCAACGCGTAAAAACGTACCGAAAAATAAACCTCACCCGAAGTCAAGGCTTCGCCCCACGCGCCCCGCTCCGCCCTCGCGCTCCCATGATTCTATGTCGCGTCTCGAACCCGCTTCGTAACAAAACACGCAACTCAGGACGTAACAGAGGCCATATTTATCGTAATCGCCCCAGTATTGTCAACACTAAGCGTTCTATATAATTATTTTGATGTCCGACAAAATTATTTATTACAGATCTATATCTAGCTAAATTTTTGAATATTTTAGCAAAACCATTCTTTCTGCGCATAAAATTGCCTTTTTTAAATTTGAAATTATTAAAGAAACGTTTACTACCATATAACATTTATTACAGTACCAAATTTTCAATAAACAAACAGTACAAAATTGAATTCAAGTAGATTTCAATAACGTAGTTGCAATATATAACAAGTGTATGACAAATAGTTTTGTGTAACGATACGTTTCGTGAATACATCATTTAGACTTTCCTCTGAGGAGACATTTCGCAATGTTAAATTTCGCTGAGATAGGCATCATATTACAGATGTCGTAATGAATCATTTTACAACAGTAGCCAGCTGGATATCTACACGCGTACGAATGAGAATCGTCGACGATAGATTGCATACGTCAGAACGTGAAAGATAACAAGCAATTACCGTTCCAGCGATCTCTTCGACAGCACGGCGCGGCGCGGCGCGGTGCAGCGGTGCAGTGTCGCGGGAGTAACGATGGACGCGTGGTTTGCCCAATGCATACTCGGCATCAAACTCGGCATTACACATTACATTACGTCTCTCGTTCCCCTCTGAATTGTGAAATAGTTTCAGCCCCTCTTTCCGATTTCGCCCGTTTCACTGCTTTCATATTCGATACGTACACGCGGCTTCCGCTTTTACATATACGTATATACACGCATCTTCGTACCAGAGTTCGCAGTAGGATGATTTAATTGATTGCGCAGGAATATGAATTAAAGCCGGAAAGAAAATTAGGAGAATGGCGGAGGAAGAGACGAAGTAGGGAACACGTATGTGGAATATAGTGCTTTCGTTGCAGGATTTGTTTCGATCGTTATCTGCGATTTCGGAAGTGAGGCGTGATGGCGAACAATTAATTCGTATCAACTATTCATATATTATAATAATTTCTATTTAACCACACGCACGTTAATGCGACAATAATTATGCATACATTAACGCACGCATATGCGCAAAAATGTTTGCGTACACCTTCTAAACTTGCTCGTACTGGATTCTACGATAATTGATTACCTCTAATAACGCAGTTGACACATTTCATATTTCATGTTATTATGCTAATTGTATATTGATGTGTATAATTAACATTGTATATTGTTTTCTTTGTTTAATTAATACCTATAATTAATATGAGTTTTGTTTACGCTTCAGCGTAAATGCAATATAAATTTTAATTTAATATCGTTACTGTTTCATTTGTAACTTATGTCAATATTACTGTTATTAGCACAGATGGAAAGAAGAAGATAAGCGGAATACGAGTATGATAACCTAAGTAAAATAACTGATAATTCTGAGATTCATTGCAAGTAGAAATTCTCGAACGAGCGTTTCTAAATTTCATGCTAACTTTGAAGTCCGCCACGAGAACTTTCATACAACGTGCAGAAATTTAAGAAAACTTACGGGATTGCTGGAGTCCAACAGGATCTTGGACGCGGCCGAGCTGACATTGTAGATCAACAAATTGCCTATCTCGTCACGGTAGAGGATCTCGTCTCCTGCAACAAGAAGATACATCAGCGGGAATTGAATTTTAAATTACTACACCCCCGCGCAACACGTAATATCCTTATCGTACGTTTCGCTATTTCGATTGCATTGCATCGCTGCGATTAAATCCATGCATTAAATATCTTTTTTCGCGCAAAATCTCATTTTATCACAGATTATAATAAAACAAACTATAGAAATCAAAGCCTTAAACGGTCTAGCTGGATCTTAATGATTGTATGATTCTTATGTGAATTTATATACTACGTATGTAGTCCCACAGAAACGCGCGCCGAAAAATTTTCGGTCTTGAAACGCTAACTCTACTAAACTACCACAGTAATATTACGAGTTAAATTGACTAGCAATTTAACTTTTTGATGCTTATTCCCATATTCGAAACGATCTTAATAATGATGAATAACATATTAAGGCAATGCCTCGGTAGTCTAAAGGCTTAGGACGCTCGCACGGTATGCACGAGATCCGGATTCGACTCTCGGCCGAGGTAATATTTTTCGCAATAAGAATTAATTATTTACAGATTTTAAT
>NW_017296309.1:173329-182613 GCF_001594075.2 Trachymyrmex cornetzi | reverse complement strand
TTCAAGACCGAAAATTTTTCGGCGCGCGTTTCTGTGGTACTACATACGTAGTATATAAATTCACATAAGAATCATACAAGCATTAAGATCCAGCTAGACCGTTTAAGGTTTTGATTTCTATAGTTTGTGTTATCACATGTACGGTCCTATAATATATTATATTGATTATAATAAAGTTTCCCGTTTTTACGTTTGTCCCGGAGTATTCAAAAAATGATCAGTTACTATCCTGCGTTATAAAATTTATGTTTATTTATAGAATGTTTGAATTGTATAATATTGCTGCATCGTTGTGGATTGCGAACAATTGCTTTTAAATACGATAAAAGTATCTAACGTAAACGTGTATCGTAATTGTGCACGCGCAATAATACTTAAGGGGATGCTGGATCAACGGCCGAACTTGATCGAAGTTGATAGTACAGACTTTTTTAAATTCTAAATTCGGTAATAGTGACATCTTTTATTCATTTCTTATTATATATTGTGTTTCGCTCAAACGCATTCATCTGTCTTTATCTAACATATTGCAACGCCATCTCTTAGAAAGAGATCAACTAAAATACTGCTCGGTTTCATGGCTTCACGTCAATGTCACTCGTAATATACAAACGAAATTTTTGGCGACTCTTTTCTCTTATACTAAAGCCCCTACCTCGTTTCTAAAAGCATAGGATTGTTCTTTGAGGTTTTGTGTAGGCTGCTGGCTACTTATTTTAAACGGGGGGTGGCACCCAGTTGGACACGGGTCAATTGGACACGAGCAATTCACAGCGCTTGAGACTACAAAGCTTCTAAGCACCGATCGCTGTGATTGGTGGTGTCCAATCGAGCCGTGGTCAATCGGGATCACTCCGGTCTGAATCATAACTGCGAAGATCGATTTATGAAAAAATCGAGCGATAAAGAATCGATTTTCAAAGAATCGATCTTTCAATCTAACCTTCCATCCAAGCTAAACCAGATAAACCCGTCGCTTGGGTGGGATTAAATTATTAAATAAATATATGAAAGTTATACAAATTTATTGTATACTTTAACTATTGTAATTAAAGTTATAATAGTAAATACAATTAATATATTGTATACTATAACTTAGAACAAACTTTTAATTAGAAATTAGTTAGAAGTGCTGACACTGCGCTTCTTCCACAGGATTCACAAAACGATCCGTATCTAAGTAGTGTATCAAATGTGGTCGACAATAATGAGAGAGAGACCATGGGAGACGACCAATCTCCCTCTCATTCTCTCTCCCATTACACCATTGAATGGAAAGAGATAGAAATGGCCGTCTGCCCTCTCTCTCATCCCTATCGACCATTTTGACACACGGATCGCGCAGTCCATTCTCTATGTCTTTGGTGTCACCTAAAAGGAAAACAGCCTTAGGGGCTCCGCGCAATAAAAAGAACAGGGAACAGAGAACAGAGAATAAGAATTTCAACCAATCAGAGATCATGTATTGTGGAATACACACTGCGTATTCCATAATACATGATCTCTGATAGGTTGAAATTCTTATTCTCTGTTCTCTGTTCCCTGTTCCTTTTATTGTGCGGAGCCCTTTGGTCATAAATGACACAATGGTTGAGTGTTCGTAATCAATTATATTTTTTCCATGAAAAAATCGATCTACAAATTTAATCGAAACAAGAAAATCGAATTAAAAAATTGATTTCTTAAGTCAAAAATTCTTCAAAAGATCGATCTGAATCGTGCAACCCTAATATGCACCCAGATAACCAAGCATGCGATACCCGCACCAACCTGCACAAAATGCCGCTACCATACTGTTACCGTACTGCCACGAGGTGGCGGTGTACAGCGTGTGTATTGTACGTAACTGTACTGTAGCAGTACAAAAAGTGTACATGATATTATAGTACAGCGTATTAACACTGTACCTGTACTGCATACTGTTTAGGTGTATCATGGTACATAACCCGTACCGTATCAATACAGCGTATTATCGACAGGAGAGAGACTATGGAGACCTCTAGTCGAAGATGATATACATGATAACTGGTACTGCGAAAGTACAGCGTGTATGATTGCTTAAAATAGTCGTTATAACATTAAAATTAAATATTAGACAGTAACTGACTGGATGTTCAGTTGAACTGCACAAATTTCTATCAGGACCATATATTGAACAGATGTATCATAGCTATACATCCATGATTACACAGGTGTTCGTAGATCATCGAAGTGCAGCGGTTTCCAGACGATTTCAGAAGTCAAGGATAGTAAATGGCGGTATGCAATCGGATGGGTGACCGCTTCGAAGTATTATGAAATTAATTCCCGAATTCAGGGAAAAACTTTTTTTTTATCATAATTTTATGATGTGTATTCTGGAATAAGATATTAATCAATATAATAATACTCCTTTTAGCAATAAAACTATAAAATTAATTAATTTTAGTAACATACATATCTAAGGCGTACATTATCGGTACGGCGTACCAAAAGTACGGTACCGATAATGTACGCCTTAGGTATGCATGTTATTAAAATTAATTAATTTTATAGTTTTGTTGCTAAAATGAGTATTATTATTGGTAATTATTCAGAATTCCTCCCTCACCTCCGATTTCGATAAAATTAGGCTCATTCGACGCGTTTTTGCATGAAACGAAAGAATCTGGCAGAAAAAAGTGTTGCTCTGCATCGCGAACCGAGATATTTAGCGTTAAAGTTGACGACTATGGAGGTTAGGAAATCTGTCATACCGACTATGTGTAATAAATTAAACGTATGTAGTAGTGCTTATGGTAGACAGTGTCCGCTTGGAATATTTGTAACCCATGTAGACAGTGGGATGTATAGACAGTAATGCTTGGGTTCGAGGCGGCTACGTCGCCCCGAACAAAATATAAATATCATATCCTACACGCTTGGGGCCTAACCGCCTAGAAGTTACAGCGTAGACAGTGTCCGCTTGGAATATTTCTAACCCATGTAGACAGTGGGGTGTGAGAACGCGATCTTTCAACTGTCTAGTTAAAAAGACTGTTTTCGCACACCCCACTGTCTTTATGGGTTAGAAATATTCCAAGCGGACACTGTCCACGCTGTAACTTCTAGGCGGTTAGGCCCCAAGCGGGTAGGATATGATATTTATATTTTGTTCGGGGCTACGCCGCCCCGAACCCAAGCATTACTGTCTGTACATCCCACTGTCTACATGGGTTACAAATATTCCAAGCGGACACTGTCTAAGCACTACTACATACGTTTAATTTATTACACATAGGCCGCGGTCTGATACACGCTCACAACGCTTAAAAATCATTTCATCCTTGTTGTTTGTCAAATGTTAAACGAAGACAAACAATGCTCATGAGCGTTGTCAGCATGATTCGGACCACGGCCATAGTCGGTATGGCAGATTTCCTAACCTCCATAGTCGTCAACTTTAATGCTTAATATCTCGGTTCGCGAGGCAGAGCGACTTTTACACATAGTCGGTATGACAGATTTCCTAACCTCCATAGTCGTCAACTTTAACGCTAAATATCTCGGTTCGCGAGGCAGAGCGACACTTTTTTCTACCAGATTCTTTCGTTTCATGCAAAAACGCGTCGAATGAGCCTAATTTTATCGAAATCGGAGGTGAGGGAGGTATTCTGAATAATTACCTTATTATTGATTAATTACTATATTCTAGAGTACACAACATAAAATTATGATGAAAAAAAAAAAAAGATTTTCCCTGAATTCGCGAACAAATTTCATAGCATTTTGAAGCGGTCACCCATCCGATTGCATACCGCTACTTAACTATGCTTGACTTCTGAAATCGTCTGGAAACCGCTGCACTTCGATGATCCACGAACACCTGTACAATCGTGGATGTATAACTATGATATATCTGTTCAATATATGGTCCTGATAGAAATTTATGCATTCAACTGAACATCCAGTCAGTTACTGTCTAATATTTCGTTTTAATATTATAACGACTATTTTCAGGTTAGGCAATCATACGCTGTACTTTCGCAGTACCAGTTATCATGTATATCGTCTTCTTCGACTATAGGTCTCCGCAGTTTCTCTCCTATCGATAATGGTACACCGTATTGATACGGTACGGGTTATGTACCATGACGTACCTAAATAGTACGCAGTACAGGTACAGTGTTGATACGCTGTACCATGATGTAAAAAGAAAGATGTATCGTTGCGCATAGCGGCGGCGGCTCGATGAGCAGAGCCAATGAAATTGGGGTCCAAATACACGCGCGCAATTTGAACACAAAATAGTAGGATCACATATGGGACGTTCCGTTATTATGTTACAATTATGTTATTATGTTATTAATAATGTTATTATTATTAATTATGTGCATACTTACCACTATTAATTTTTATTTCTTTTTCATTTCGTCTACACGCTTTGATCCATTGTTGACGGATGCTTTTATCTTTTGGGAAACGAAATAATTTTATTTTGTGTGCATTATCTGTGCGGCTGGTACAATTTATTATACAGCACGCCGGCATTTCTATAATCAAACAAAACATTATAGCAGGGTTACATAGTACTACATTTTTACAATCTATATTTCACAACGCAAACTACATTTTAATAAATTATAAATATATAAATATATTGTGGCTCCTACTTTCGTAACTTTAGCTCGATTTTCGAAACGGCACACATGCGGTCACTGTGCGGGCACCATACACATAACCTCATTGATTTCACACTTGCGGCCATATTGCTTTCTAGCATTCGGACCCAATCCTTATTGGTCGAGAATATGAACGACTGCGCATCCACGGGAACGATACACCTTTCTTTTTACATCATGCGCTGTACTATAATATCACGTACATTTTTTGTACTGCTACCGTACAGTTACGCCGTACACCGCCACCTCGTGGCAGTACAGTAACAGTACGGTAGCGGTATCTTGTGCGGGTATCGCACGCTTGTCTATCTGGGATATTGTGACGTATCGACTACAGAAGCCGATAACAAAACTGTAAGTCTTAAATTTTCTTTCGTTTTTCGTATTCAATTGTAGCTGGCGAATTGCGTTGTTATCGATACTTTAATTGTGGAGAAAGACTTTTCAATCCATAAACACAATTAAGAGAAAAGAGTCTTTAATAATTAATGGTAAAACAGGACACACTCCAGCATCCCCTTAAATTGTAAAGCAAAATTTTTGTTTGTTACACTTTGTTAAACTTGCCAAAATATATTTAAATCAGTTCTGGGATTACATTTTAATGTTAGATTTACTTTGGCTGTTTTCTTAAATGTTTCAATTTCTATAGATTTTCCTTCGTTTTTCTTGATTATCTATAAAAAAATTAGATGTCATAGAGCAAAACAATTTACGAATGCGTATACAGTGAGCAAAATTTATACAAAACATCTACTCTGGTTTGAGTTGCTCTCCAAAAATTTTTGTGGTCTTGTGTAATATATTTATCAATAAAAATAATGAGCAGTATAAACAAGTATCACCTTTCTTGTCTTTTTTCATCTTTTGCAAATCTTACGAAAAATCCCTTACTGCTTCAAAGACTTTTCCCAAAAATGTTTGTTTTCCGATAATTACGATTTCTGGAAATAGTCGCAACACTGTTCTCCATTAGACCGTGCAAAGATGAAACTTGTTCTGGAAAGATGATTGATTAATGTGCTTCCACATCGCTCGTCTGCCTTTGTTCACTCTTCCCGCGAGAAAAGGCAGCCGTGTAGTTTCCTTCAAAAACGATAGAAGCTGAAGAAAGAGAGATGTAGAAAGAGAAAAAGAGAAAAGGAAGGAGGAAGGCAGAAACGAGTAAATTTCGTAGACAAGAGCTCGTCCTTCTCGAAAATCGATTTTTGTGAACCGACAGTATGTCGTTTCATCAATCTTAGTGAGACTGGCACCGTAAAAATCTTCGGTAAAAGAAGCGTTGCGTTAGATCGCGATAGACCATGAATAAGAAATATTTTTATCGTTATCGAGAAGGCATAAAAACAGAGAAAGAGATAAGGAAAAAGACAAGAGACAGAAAAGGAAGCAAGAAAAGGCAGAAAAAAGTAGAGAAAAAAAGTATGAAAAATGGTGGTAAATGCACAATGGATAAAAGTTGGAAAAAAAAATAATCGCGAAAATAACAACTCGTGGAAAGTCTTGCAAAACGAAAAAATGGTTCAGAATGTCTCATTACAAATGAGTTCAAATGTAATAAATAATAAGTGATCGTTTATAAAATTTATTCTCTCACACAGCCCCGTTTTTCTAACTAA
The DNA here is from genome assembly GCF_001594075.2 of Trachymyrmex cornetzi. Lineage (NCBI taxonomy): Eukaryota > Metazoa > Arthropoda > Insecta > Hymenoptera > Formicidae > Trachymyrmex > Trachymyrmex cornetzi. The sequence continues at coordinate 176,354 of NW_017296309.1, read as the reverse complement.
AAATACTTCATTATTTTAATTTTTTAAATAAAAATGTTTTATTATTGTATTCGTACACAGAAAGTCACGTTGCATACGTCCCACATTACACTTTCACAATTTTCACAATTATTCTAATATTTGCTTAAACATGAGAATAAAAATGTAAATGTGCTGATAATTAAAGAAATAAAATAATATTTTACACCCTTTAACGTTATTAGTCTGCATATTGAAGTATGAACTTCATTCCTCTCAGCCATTGATTGTTTGTTCAAACAAAGAGTGGCATGTATTACAGAACGAATAACCACGACAAGCTCAACATAGTAAACTACACCAACATATGGCCCAACAAAAAAGCCAATTTTCAACAATTTTTTGACGACATATACTTTAATTCTTGAAGAAAATTTTTTTGCATCACTAAACCGACTATATTTTTAGAAAAAAGAATTGTTTCATCTTTATTAAACAATTCGTAGCAAACTATTCAATTTTTTGTCTGCAAAGTAAATCGGAACAACTGTATTTGTTAAGATTAACTCTCTTAATGAAGAAAAAATAATTGCAAAACAATGAAGGAAATATTGAGAAACGAGATAAAAAGTCGTAAAAAATTCAAATTTATCGAATAATATTTCGAAAAAACGTTAATAAAAAATTGATGCAATTAACAATAAAAAAGTGTAACTATAAAATAGATATGTAATCATATATATCAAATTATTTAATAAAATATAATTATGTTATATATCAAAATTTTTCATAATGAGCACTAAATTTGAAAAATAATGTCTCGTAGATAATAAAAAAGCCCGACTTTATAGCATCATTTTTTAATGCTAAATTATCATTTTAATAAATTAAAAAATATTATCTTTAAAATTCCTGACTAGTTGCGGCGGCCATGTTGGAATCATGACATCAGAAGCGAGGAATGACACATTAATTTATGTTGCATGCCATTTTTAAGCAAAGACAATTTGAATGAAACGAAATGACGAGATCGCTTTAAGGGGATGCTGGATCGACGGCCGAACTTGATCGAGGTCGATAGTACAGTCTTTTTAAAATTAAATTTGAGAATAGTGACATCATTCAATAATTTCTTATACTTATTATACAGGGTGGGGAAAAAGTATGGAAGCAAACAATTATTTCCGAAACTATTCATTTTTCGACAAAATGTCTTAGACATAATTTTTATGGTATGAAAAGATGTATTATGTGGCATAGACGGCATGACCTTGAAATGACCCTTACGAGCTGCATACAAATAACGTAATTGTTTCTTACATACAAATAACAATTGTTTCTTAACTGGGAGTGTTTTTAAGGGAATGGGGCTCATATGCAGTGTTTTGTAAACGTTTCGACATCAGCTACACGAATCTGTAACAAAAACTGACGAGTTCCATTTGAAATTTTTTACGTTATTTGTATGCAGCTCGTAAGGGTCATTTCAAGGTCATGCCGTCTATGCCACATAATACATCTTTTCATACCATAAAAATTATGTCTAAGACATTTTGTCGAAAAATGAATAGTTTCGGAAATAATTGTTTGCTTCCATACTTTTTCCCCACCCTGTATATCGTTGTGTCTCGCTCAAACGTATTCATCTGTCCTTATCTAACATATTGCAACGTCATCTCTTAGAAAGAGATCAACTAAAATACTGCTCGGTTTCACGGCTTCACGTTAATTTTATTTGTAGATACAAACGAAATTTTTGGCGACTCCTCTCTTATACCAAAGTTCCTAGCTTCTACAAACATAGTATTGTTCTTCGAGGTTTTCTGTAGGCTGCTGGCTACTTATTTTAAACGGGTAAAATCTGGAACTCTTATATGCAGCACATACGAGTATTGTGACGAGTTGACTGCAGGAGCCGGTGACAAAACTACAATGTTTAATTTTCTTTAATTTTTCGTATTAAATTGTAGCTGGCTGCCAGTTGTTGTCAATACTTTAATTGTGGAGAAGGACTTTTCAATCTGTAAGTGCAATTAAGAGAAACGAGTCGAGAAAAATTAATACTTCATTGGTAAAACAGAGCACTCCCCTTAAAACACTTGTAAAAATCGATGGAAACTGTCCTTTCCTCTCTTGACAATCAGTAAATGATCGTAAAAGCTACATAAAGTGAGCCTATATTCGCACAGAAACACACGGTCCGCCAACTGTTGAAACGAGTAAAATATGTTTTTACATATAAAATTCCAAGATAGCTTTAGTTTTCATCGATAATTACGACTTTGATAAGTACAAGACAAGTCACATTTTCACAATTAAGCAAATAATAACGAAATGGCATGTAACATAAATTTCGTCGTCAAAACGTCACTTTTCCACGCCAATAAGTTCGGCCATTTATCATGGTGCGACGTTGTAACACACATACAAGCACGAGCCCATGTCCGTGTGCTCGCCTGCGGCGCGCCGAGAGTAAACGAGACAGCGAGCTTCTTTTCACATTAGTAGCTTATTTCAAGCGACCAAAAATGCTTTCTCGGCAATCTCGACCGTTCGGCGGCCCTAGGCATCAATAAGGGGCTGGGGGAATTTTAAATAACGTATAAGTTTTAATAAATTGTAGTAATAGTGTACCCCTCCCATTAATCCAGAATAGTATAAATTACGTTAAAACGCAACAGTTTATGAGATATTTAATTGTTTACGATTTTTCATGCGCGTTATATAGTATACTCCTCCTTCATAAACTCGAGTAGCAAGAATAGTTCAGTAGAAGTAGAATTTTACCGGAAAAAAGTTATAAATCAGCATTTCTTTTCACGAAAGTCTCGAAAGTCCATCAAAAAAGAAATGCGTATATTTGAGACTCGAGACTTGTGACGAAAATATGTGAGAAAAATTGAATAGTTGCAAAAAGCACGTTTTCCGCTTATAAAACGAAAGATATTGATTGTATTAAAAAAAGTTCAGTATGAAAAATATAGTTATTTGAAATACCTACAAAATGAAACGTGGTACATTAAAATCTATTAGTTACCCAGATAGCACACGAAGTACAACGGATATC
>NW_017296309.1:163969-172468 GCF_001594075.2 Trachymyrmex cornetzi | reverse complement strand
CATGTACATCCGCGAATGCGCTTTCCATGTATGTCCGCTGAATGTACCATCACGGGTATGCCATGTATATTCACCGGCGGACAATGTATGTACATTGTATGTACATATTGAAATGTCCATAAATGTGTTTTTATTTAACAAATATCAACGTATGATTTTGTTCCCAACTAATCTTCTTAAGTATTAATAATATACCAGTAAAGGTACAAAATTAAAAATAGTTACTGTAGAAGTATATGGGTACGTTGGCAATGATTTGATTACATGCGTGTGATTAGCTCAGCGTTAGTATACTAGGCTACCATTTAGGGATCCAGGGTTCGAATCTCAACGGCGATGCGTTTTCCAAATTAATTTGTAATTAATAAAATACATAAGATATATATAGAATACAAATTGAAGACAAATTGAACCAGAAAATTAATAATCACCATTTAAAAATAAAAAAAATTATTTTTTTGCTGTATTCCCATTGTATCTTCAAATTGACTCCATCAGAGGTTTATTTCATATTCATGAATATCCACTGGATATCCATGAAACTTAAATTAATATCCATTGTATCCCCATTGTATCTTCGAATTGATTCCAGTGTAGATCCATTTTATGTCCATAGGATATACATACGTATATCCTATGTACATCGTATGGATATTCGTAATATGCTAGATACATCCATGGGAACATATCCATGGGACATACATAGGATGTGCGGATGTATATTCTATGGACATGAAATGACTCAATGATGGAGACAATTCAATGATACAGTGGATATACAATGGATACTAATTTAATACAAGTGGAAGTCCACTGAATATCCATCATCCTTTCATGTATATCCAATGTATATACAATATCTATTTTTGTGCTATCTGGGTAAGTAGAAAAAAACAAAAACCACCGAAAGAGGCTTTTTTCACTCGCTCTCTGTTCATTGAAATTGAAACGCAAAGCTTTGAAATTCTCGTAAAATGTAGCCCTCGTAATGACAGACAAATCTAGCCCTGAACAAGCCTGAAATGTTCATTACTTTTTGCAAAAAGTCATTTACCAAATGTTAGTATAACTGTTGAAGATATAACACTAACTTTCGCAAATATAAAAGTAAATTAATGTTATATGAAAATTATTTTTTGCAGCTATATTCAACAGTTACACTAACATTTGGCAAATTGTTTATTAATAATTTGTTTACATACATCATATTTGCAACTGCAACTTTTTACAGCATATTAAATAAAGAAACGTAGCTAATGTGAATTAAATCTGTTAATCAGACATGTACTCCATACTCAAACATGGTTTTTTAGTAATAAACCGAAAAAATAAAAATTCAAGAAACGAAAAACTAAAAATTTCATGGTTACAATTACTTCGCGAAACATTTGGTTAAGCTATTTGTTTATATCTCGTCGAACTACCCCAGATTTTTAAAAAATCATGTTTGTACGTCAATTTATTGCTGAGAAACTGTATATTTAGCAAATTTTAATATACGAAATCAGATACGCGCGAATCGCCGAGCGGCCCGATCTTCCCCACTCGACTGCGCGGACTTCCCTCCCTCCGCCCGACGCACTGCCTCGCTTGCGTTCTTCAACTTTCCAATAGTTTTAAACAAATTTTTTCTTCAGCAAAAAATTAGAAAATTTTTTAACAGCAAATTAAATTCTTCCTTGACAAATTGGTGCCAGATCGAACTCTTAATCTTAAAAATTAGAGCCACAGTGATTTTTGAAAAAAAAATTGTTATCTTGGTTCCTAATAATCAGAGGGTAATCTTTTTTTTAAATTCGTAGAAAAATGTCAGATGTCGAATACTTCACACGGCTATTTGATATGATGCATATTGACGGAATTATTCCATTTTTTTTATACGGAAAAAGATATCAACTTTTTAAAGTTTTATAATAATTTAACTGGAAAAAATCGTTTTATTATTAAGTGTACGTGATAGTGCAACTTTTGAAGAAGAAAAATCACTCCTGTAAATTGCTATGCAACTGCTCAAAGATAAAGAAATTAAGTTTTCCGCAGACAGGTTTTTAGTAAACAAATGGCTTTTTGCAAAAACTAATGAACATTTCAGGCTTGTTCAAAGCTAGATTTGTTCGTCATTACGAGAGCTACATTTTACGAGAATGTCATAGCTTTGCGTTTAAATCGCAATGAATAGAGAGCGAGCGAAAAAAGGCCTCTTTCGGTGCTTTTAATTTTTTTTTCTACTTAACTAATTGATCGATTATAATGTTCCACGTCTTATTTTGTAGGTATTTCGAATACCTACATTTCTCATACCGAACGTTTTTCCATACAATCAATATCTTTCATTTTATAAATGAAAAACGTGCTTTTTCCAACTATTCGATTTTTTTCGCATATTTTCTTCACAAGTCTCGAATCTCAAACATACGCATTTCTTTTCTGATGGCTTTTCGAGACTTTCGTGAAAAGAAATGCTGGTTTATAACTTTTTTTCGGTAAAATTCTACTTCTACTGAACTAATTCTTACTACTCGAGTTTATGAAGGAGGAGTATACTATATAACGCGCATGAAAAATCGTAATTAAATATCTCATAAACTGTTGCGTTTTAACGTAATTTATACTATTCTGGATTAATGGGAGGGGTACACTATTACTACAATTTATTAAAACTTATACGTTATTTAAAATTCCCCCTACCCCTTATTGATGCCTAGGGCCACCGAACGGCCGAGATTGCCGAGAAAGCATTTTCGGTCGCTTGAAACAAGCTACTATAATGTGAGGAGATGCTGTCTTGTTCACTCTCGGCGCGCCGCAGGCGAGCACACGGACATGGAGTCGTGCAAGTGTGTGGCTACCGGTTTCGCCAGACCGCCGTCTGATTCTGTGTCACCACCGTCAATGCTGAGTTCTTGGCTGAGTCAGGAGTCTTAATGTATGTATTCTGTCAAAAAAGTAAAAATCTGTTCTGTCAAAAAAGTACCGGGAATTGATCATTTAAAAAGCCCTCTTAAAGGAATTGTAAAAATTCTTTTTGTCGCTAAGTTGGCATAACTGTCCTCTATACTGACGCGGAGTTTGAGTGCCATCTGTCATTTAATTTGTTTATAGTGCTCGATTTCGTCAGTTCATCTCAAGTGTGTTTTGCGATTTTTACAATGGATAAAAAGATCGAACAAAGAATTTGTCTCAAATTTGGTATTGCAAATGGAATTTCGTGTGCCGAATCGCTGAAGATGTTACAGAAGGCTTACGGTGAATCGACTTTATCAAAAACACGTGCATATGAGTGCATTGAAAAGCGGTCGAGATGTGGTGCAAGATTTGTCTCGCTCTGGTCGGCCATCAACGTCTTCAACTGAAGTTAACATCGATAAAGTGAAGGAAATGGTAACTGAAAATCGTCATTTCAGTTTGAGAGAGATATCTGAGCGTTATGCGGCATTTGAGAGAGCAAATTTGTCGAAAAAGGCCAGATTTGTGGAAAAAAAACTCATGGATTTTGCACCACGATAACGCACCATCTCACAAGGCTATTATTGTGAACGAATTTCTGGCCAAAAACTCAACAAATATCATCGAATAACCACCGTATTCATCTGATATGGCTCAGGCTGATTTTTTTCTCTTTCCAAAACTCAAATTACCACTTCGAGACACTCGTTTTCAGTTGATAGAAGACATAAAAGAGAATTCGCAGCGAGAACTGAAGTCGATTCCGGAAAATGCGTTTAAAAAATTTTTTGATTGGATTATTCGTTGGCATAAGTGTATTATTTCGGAAGGGGCCTACTTTGAAGGCGATACAATAAATTTGAATGAATAATAACTATTTTGTGTTTTATTGACCAATTCCCGGTACTTTTTTGACAGAATGTATACCAAAAATAAAATAATTTTAATTCGTATTTTTAAAACAATATATAATATTTAAATGTCTAATATTATGAATGATATCACGGATGATTTTAATTAAAAAAAAAAGCGTGATGAAATATCTGATAATTATACATGCGTATGCATAAGATTTACACATATTTTCCATTTATAATATTTGCTTTGGCTTTGTATTTTTCACTAATTTAAATGTGCGTGAAACTGATTTCGGCTTTTAAACGTAATTAAATTCAGCTCTGTTTCAAATAGCTACACTGAATATTCTATACAGCACACCTATTTTCAATTTTTTGTGCAAGGTACTATGTAAAATAAAATCGCTTTGTTGTTCAATTAAATTAATAATGACGGATTAATAAATGCTGAACGCGTAATTCATTGTGTAGTGCCGTGTTAAAATTATAAATGAATTCTGTTTTTTCACACCAACAGCGCACAATAGATTTTCATAAATGATTTTACGCCAACGAAAATTGAAAATTTTCGTGATAATTGCAGCGTATTGTTATTTCTCAATCAACAAAATTCTCAAAACAGTTCTGTGCCTGGTTCTATATGTATAAACTAAATATTTTTAATCAGAGTTTACATTCTATTCCTACTTATCATTGTTAATTTATTACATTGTTAATGTAATAAAGCGAAAAAATAGATAAACAAATATCGTAAACAAATATCACTGATTAGAAGTATTATATCACAATAAATAATTATTCTTCATAACTCAAAATTATATAAAAATCGTAAAACTTATAACTTATTTAAATATTAATTAAAATTAAGATTCTTAATAATTCTTAACATTTATAATTAACTATTTTTAATTTTTTAAATTTAATTCAACATGTCTAAATAAAATTATTCATAATTTGAATCGAAAAATAAAATTCGAATAATAAAATTATTCACAAAATAACGAGAACCAAAAATAATAATTTCTATTGAGCTCTTTAACAATCACGATAGAATACTTTTGATTACACCATCTTCATGTTATTTATTTCCTGATAAAACAGTGATGTGCGGAAAGTAAGTTACATTTAGGTGAACATAACACCAAAGGTTCAACCGATTTCTCATGGCGGATTACATGTTAACGAGACACCATCGCATCTTATGCTGGATTGTATCTCACAATGAGATATTCGCTATTACAACGACGTCATCCGGGTGGTTGGAATAGACTCGATATCGTCTTTTGGGATTTCGTAGTGACGGCGATGGGCGGGGAGGAACACGACGTTTACGATTTATCACTACTGACTGCGTATACCTCGCAAGAAATAGGCCGAAACGAAAAATGCAAACGAAACGTGAACTTTATAGGTTGGCTTCCATGACCATCAGGCAAAAATATTGTGCGCTAGAGCGGTTTAAATTTAAATACTTTTTTTTAATGGACCGCAGCGTTTAACGCTCAGAGTTACTAATTAATTCAATAACTATAAGCGATTCTGTTTGAAATTCGCTAAAAAACTTTTTTGACACTCTTAACGTGATTGATATTTACCTCAAATATATTAAAATTTCAGCCAAACACTATATGCAACATTTTGTTGCAAAAATTCACATATTAAATTATTAATTTATCAAAATTAATTAAACTAAACATTTATTTATTTATTAAATTAAGCTACTAATTTTAATATTTAATTAATTGAATATTTAATTTAATATACTTTTTAATGGGGTATTTTTCTAACGTCGCGGATAGCAACAATATTTAAGGGGATGCTAAACCGATTACCCAACTCAATCAAGGTCGATAGTACAGATTTGTTAAATTCCAAATTCGATAATAGTGGTGATATCTTTGATTTAGTTTTTAGATTATATTATATAATATATATCATTCTGTCTTACTCAAACGCATACATCTGTTCTCTCTTATCTAACATATGCTAGCACCGCGCAACTACTGTTACACGGAATTTCGGCTCTGTTGACAGTCTCAGTCTTCGCAAAGCACCTGTATACACGTATTTTCTATTCGGTGGAAATATTTCTTTTCTAGACTTTCAATCTTAGTTCTACAAACTCGGTATCGTTCGTTTCAATAATGTGACCTCAGCTGCACGCTTATTTTCAAGATATGGACTCTAAAACTCTTATATCAAGCAAATATATATCTGAAGTGACAGCTGTATGAGCCAAAAATAAGTGAATTTTTAACGAATCTGGAACTTTTTTTCGATTTTCTCACGAAATCTAGTGCAGCTGAGGTCCTGTTTGTGCGTACTTTAATTTAAGCAATAATACTTTTGCAATCCGTATATCCAATACAGAGATTTTTCAGCGAATGAAAATGTGGTAAAACAGGAGGCTTTAGCATCGCCTTAAAGATAACACTAATTTACAAGAAAATATTTTTTTTTGTTACTTTAAATTAGATATTGTATTTTTTATAGAGTTTTAAATGCTGAAAACGATGTCGCAAGTTAAATTTTATTAGTACATTAAGTGTTTAAAATGATTGAGGTTTAATGTGCAAAAAATGGTTTTTCTGTGTTATTTGATGTTTTTTTTGAGTTAACATTGTCTTAAAATTGTGAGAGAAATTATGAATGTATTACTCATCTACTATAAAATGTATTTTTTTTTATTTCAATATCTTACTTTTTAGCCAAGCTATAAAAAATTAAAATACACGAAATTCTTCTAACAATAAGATAGTAAATCCGCTTGTAATAAGTCTTATAAATTTGAGTTTGTGACTATTGATACATAATATAACTTATTGATATAGATTTCGTTGAATCTATAGGTATGTATATACATATGTATATACATTTTGGTATCAAACGATGTATAATATTTGCAATCTTCAAAAAAATATAAAAACAAATCCCAGTGTACATGTGCAATAGATTCTTTGGCACACAACAATTATCTTTAAATAGACTAGCCACGTGCGAACGCAACAGATTGAACAAAAAACTGGAATGATTGGTCTCGAAACGCAATAACGATAATAATATTGAAAATATAAATTATTAATATAAATTGGGAGCACTCAATAATTTCAACAAACCACAATTTGATAATAAAAGGGCGATAAACAAAGAGTTTACTTTTCAAAAAGTTAATAGATAAAGGACCTTCTGACATATAATCAGTATAAATGTATCGGCGGCAGATTACTAGAATTTTGAATATAACATTACTGAGATCAAAAGCGATTGGTTTGTAAACTTTAGTAGCACCATTATTCCAGTCGAAGTTCAATCTTTACTACAGTAGGTGAGAGCTTTTGTTTGCCAATGTGTAATGTCATGGCAACCACCATGGAGTTTATTAAGAATTTGGAACATAATTTTCAAAAGATCAAAGGCCCTGCCATTAATCAATTAAGAAGTAAAATGATACCACTTATTTAAATTATCAAAAGAAGTAAAACGACAACAGATGGCCAAATTTGGTCTATGTATTTAAAAACGAAAGATTTTGTTAAAAACAATCCGAATGTATTATTCACATATGCAGATAAGGGTAATGCAATAGTTGCTATAGACAAGGTTGAATATGTGAGCAAAATAGAAACGATGCTAGGAGATACCGACACGTACACACAGGTGTCACCAAATCCGGTTGATAGAATTATTATATATTACTGATTTGAAGAAGACATTGAGGAAGGACTCGGATATGATTAGTGAGACTAATTATAAATTTTTGAATAGGTTAAATCCAATATTACCACGTGCGTATGTTGTCCCTAAAATTCATAAAGGCGGCGCATCATTACGTATCATCATTTCATCAATTATAGGGAGTCCACTACACAATTTAGCAAGATTCTTACACAAGATCTTGGTTAATAGCTTTACCGCCGTCTAATAATATAGTTCGTAATAGTTCTCATCTTATTAAGAACATTTGTAACATAAAAATCTTAGATAGAAATGAGCTCTACTCGCTTGATGTGGTTTCTCTCTTCATTAATGTGCCTGTACTCGTACATTTAGTGATTGCATGATGGTATTAATAACAGATGGTATCTTATTCAAAACAATACGTGTTTGACTAAAACAGAGTTCATTGACGCAATAAAAATAGTTTTGGTCTCCACTTTTTTTACATTCAATGACAAGATTTACAAGACAGACATTTGGAGTTCCAATGAGGTCACCTTTATTTCCAATAGTCGCTGATATAATTTTACGAGACTTGGAACTAATTTCTTTTAACAAGTTGATATTTGATTTACCATTTTATGTACGATATGTTCACAATATTGCTTTCGCAATTGACAAAGAAAGCATTAAGGGAGGGGTATAGTTAATTCGGTGCAAAAAGAAGGCATGTTTTTATGAATTTTTTTAGGCGCTCTGGTTAGTGCCAGTGTATTGAAATAAAATTATAATAATAAAACTACATCTCAAGAATATTCAGCAAAAATTTGGACGCAAAAAATTAAAAACTGTGCAAATGGCACGCGATCGACGGAGGCGCCTCGAAAAAAATAACACTGATTTTCTGACATAAGAGGTTCTGAAATCAAAAAACCAAAACTTTTTAGTTAGTTTATGAGTTTCTTGAGGTAACGCTGTTGAGTTTTTTTTTTTTAGTGATTATTTTTTATTTAACAATGATAAATAAATCGGAATTTTG
>NW_017296309.1:156652-163711 GCF_001594075.2 Trachymyrmex cornetzi | reverse complement strand
GTCCAAATTTTTACTGAATATTCTTGAGATGTAGTTTTATTATTATAATTTTATTTCAATACACTGGCACTAACCAGAGCGCCTAAAAAAATTCATAAAAACATGCCTTCTTTTGACCGAATTAACTATACCCCTCCCTTAATGAATTATGTGAAGTATTTAACAACTACCACTCACGATTAAAATTCACGCTGGAGGAGGGCGGTGATAGACTAAATTTTTTGTAACATTGATAAAAAATAACTCGAACATTATATCTATGACTAGCATCAGAAACCGATGTCATCTGGACGGTATCTTAATTATTTGTCACAACACCTCTTATGTCAGAAAATCAGTGTTATTATAGGTCTAATAGATAAGGTTCACGTTCTATCGGATCCTTCATTCCATACGAAGAATTTTGATAATATTAAAATTTCACAGAACAATTACTTTTTCAAACTAATTTTTTCCGTCATCAAAAAAAGATTATACCAGAAATTTGACATTTGGGAACGACGAGGTTCAAATCATAAACTTAAACAGAATGTCATTCTGTTTAACCGTAAAATAAGTTCATTTCGATTCCATATGTGTGGCGGGCACATTTGGGTAGAATAAAAAATTTCTTAAAGAACATTAATTTGGTCCGCATGGTCTACAGGGGAATCAATAAATTGTGTAGTTTTATAAAGGTCCACAAAGATATTCCCCTAATGAAACATTCAAATGTAGAATATAAAATTAATTGTAAAGATTGCGATGCTACATACGTGGGCCAGACAGACAGGATGCTAAAATATCGAATTAGTGAACACAAAAACCACATCAATTAAAACATCACACCGCGCTCGATTATTACAAATCACCGGTTAGAGTATTCTCATGAACAAGGGAGTTAACACTTGAAATTTTTCCATGTATGAAATTCCACACTTGGAAATCCGAAGAATACTGTTACGTCCGGGGCGCGCGAGTGCGGATGCCCCTCGGACGCGGCGTGGGCCCGTCCAACGACGGCTCGGCGTGATTTTCGCCCCGAGCGGCAATCACACCGAGCAAAGGGCGGTAATCACGGTTACCGGAGTTAAGGAGGGAGGTTGACTATCACAAAATGGTCACGTAGAAATTTTAATTCCTACAGCGACAGGCGGTTTAAAATAGGATGAGCGGTAGGGGGCCCTGAAGGGGGCTCTTGCTCTCCGCTCGGAAGGCTGCCAGGGCTCTGGTTTGAGCGGCTGGGGGCCTGAGTTAGGACGCCCTGGAGGCCCTGAGAGGGGCTTCCTAGAACGGAGTTAGAAGAGAGAGATTTTTAGGTGATGCCTCGGCGGCCCTGAGAGGGGCTTCCTAGGCCAGGTTACAGGTGACTGTTGCCCCGGAGGATAGGGAGCCTGGCGTGGTTTTCATGCGCAACAGCGCGCGAGGCTTCCCACTCCAGATTCACTAGATTATGACAACAATGAGACGGCACAGACGTTACAGGCGCTTCGAGCCGCTTCAGTTAATCGCGGGAGAAGGAATAGTAACAAAAAAAAATACATAAAAAATTATAAAGAATTAAAAGACTAAAAGTTTTATTCTAATTTGACCTCTTGTAATAAAAAGATGCATACACGAACGGCTGAACAATATGAACGAGATTGGTGTATGCAGATGCTTCGCACGCAACAGTTCGCAAATTTTAGCGGAAGTGCCACAAGGAACTCACTTTTGCGGCGCGTTGATGGTCGGCTATCCTGCAATGTAACTGTTTTGGACGATGGTCCTCAGGATTTCTACAAATGCACCCTGATCCTACGGACGGCCCACAGAGGAAGTTTTACAAACGCTTCCCGCTTCGACACTCTAATAACCCCGCTCCGTTTCTTCCAAGTCCAAGGTAAACCGAAAGCGCAATATCGATGCTCGTAACACTGGCGATACTGGACTATGTTGGTCAAGCCGAAAAACAAGCCGAAAATAATCGAAACTGAGTCGAAACTAAGCGATTCTAAGCCGAACTATATAAGTCGAACGTACTAACGACAATCATCCCTGGCTGACTTTGGTGTGCTCTTTTATATCGTTAGAAGCGGTGGTGCTGAGCGGGAAAGGGGGTTGACCTGTCAACAGTTACCGGAACCGTTTGAATTGTTCTAGAACTTTCGATTTAATAAGCTTTTATTAGATTTTACTGTTTAAAAGGGCGAAATTGCCGAATCTAAATGTTGACAGGCCCTCTTAGTCGCTCCGCCTCTGTGCTGCATAGTGTGCAGTCACTGTGCCCGTTTATTCGCGTTATATTCCGCCGAATGATGTTTTCTCTTTTTTTATACATAGAGTTTGAGTATAGAGCGTTTGTGCGTTATTCGTATCGCGAAGCTTCTAACGGATCCCGCAGGTTTTGTTATAAGTTTTTGATGCACTTGCGGATGCGATACAGCTACGTATTCTTGATCATAAGCGCAGTATTAGCCGCTTTCTGAATCGGCGCAGTCAAATTTGCAGTTGCAATTACAGAATTTAAATGAAATAAGTTTATCGATTACTTTTAGAATACTGCGATAGATCGAGAATAGTAGAGAGCCTCTTACTTCCCTATGATTTAGGTTCTAATATCATGAGATTCTAATATCATGCTTTTTCGTCGCGCTATTTAATTAATTGAGTTTTCTTGCGATTAATTATGTTAGGTCGCGCAAGCGCAGTACGGTTTAGTAACAGCTGTTCTGATCACGCGCTAACCGCGTGATCACGATTTGCGAGGATTTCGCGGCTGTCGCGACAATTCGCGTTGCCACGGCAACGCGTCGTTAAGAGTGACGTTCGCCTGCACGCAAATTTCGGCGGACGTTACAAATACAGAAATTATTTTTTGATGAAATAATAATTTGTTATTTAATATTTTATTAAAAATGAAAGTTGATTAAACTATATATGAAAAGTTTCATGTTTACAACTCAATCGGCGGTTGTCTCTTTCACAACCGTTGACTGGTATTTTATTAATGCCCAAATGTAGCACTTCGACGATGCGAAAGTAACATTGATCACATTATTGCAATATATAAAATCGATTTTAACAGGAGTAAATTAAAACTACATCGAATGATATTTTCTAATATATAGTGGAGGTCAGGAAAATCTAGATCTGTAATTTAAAAAATGTTAATTTTTTTAAAGAAGAATGAGAGAAATTATATACATAGGGTGTCCAGCGAGACTCTTCCAATACTCCACAGGGAGGTAGATGGGATCGAAATAAACATAAAAATCCTTTACCGTTTAGCGATATCCGTAATGATAATCTAGATATTAAAGTTTGTAAATGCTAATGAGAATGCGCTGATAGAAAGAATAGAAACGGCTCCGGCCGCTCGAGGTATAGCCCGACCCAGTTTGTCAAATGTTGTCAAACGATTGATGCGCCGGCAGGAGAGGCAAGAGGGGAAGCGCGCCGTTGCTTAGCGCTCGGCATCGCCGCTCACACGTCTCACTGCACCGCACCAAGGACTCGCGCGATGGCCGACGCACATTCGCGATTATATTACATATGTAATAATAACACTGCAAAAATAGGACAAATACCAACCATAATAAATTTACTTCGATGAGTAAAAATGTTGAAAGGGAGAAAGCGATGAAACCTACGGAAAATCGAATTAATTTCTATCGTAATCTGTCGCTTGTTTAAATCGGAAGGAAAAAATCTTAAGGAAAAAGTATCCGAAAGAAATAATATCATTCTCCACCATTCTCTATCGTTTCCCGTTAGGAGAGCATGATTTCATTGGAATACGATGAAATATCGATAAAGACGTAATGTTTCATTGCAAGTTTTGGTAATTATTCAGTTTAGCTACCCCACCTCAAAAATCAATAAAAATAGGCTTATTAGATGCATTTTTGCATGAAACGAAAGAATCTGGCAAAAAAAGTGTCGCTTTGCCCTGTGAGCCGAGATATTAAGCGTTAAAGTTCGAGATTTTAGAGGTTAAGATATCTGTCATTTCGACTCGCTGCAGCGCTACATATACGTAAGGTCTGTTCTTTTTCGAAGAATTCTGAAATAGTGCAATAAGTTAGGGTGAAACAGTTGTAGTTTGGAGCACTTTCATCTGATTGGTGTATATTTTAGGATCTAATGGAATATGCCAATCAGATGAAAGAGCTCATTAAGCGGTCAATAAGCGGTTGTCGTTCTGGAATGCATACTTCTTTACTGTAGACTGATTCCATTTGATTGTAATAAAATGGCGTATTCAGTAGAGCAATTGAGTAAAAATCCTTGGCTTGCTGTCCAGGATGTTGTTGGGCATATAAAGTTGTGGCCAAAATTTATCCGAAAATTATTCTGGGGTCGGAATTTAACCGATCATAAACGAATGATTATCATAAATTTCTCTTTTTTAAATGCAATTTCGGAAGACTTTTACACACTTACACACACACACACACACACACACACACACACACACACACACACACACAACATTTTATCATTTACATTTAAAAAATATACAAAAGATCGAAAATGCGCAATTCACTACAGATTTAATTATTTAAATCATGAGATAATATCATTAATTTTAATTAACGAATTAAGTAATACATAATGAAACATTTGTAACATTTTGTAAAATATATAGGAATTTGGACGAGAACGGCGAAGTCGTGTTTATAGCTTTAGTGTATATTTTAAAGAAATGTTGAACTTAAATTTTAATCTATATAAGAAAAATTAAAAAGGTATACATTTTAAATAATAAGCTCTATTCTATGCTTTAAAAACACAAAAGTACTACTTTAAAAACAATTCACTGCTTTAAAAATGACAATTAACACTGCTTTAAAAACAATAATTTATTACTTTAAAAACAATTCACTACTTTGAAAACAATTCACTGCTTTAAAAACAATTTACTGCTTTAAAAACAATTCACTGCTTTAAAAACAATTCACTGCTCTAAAAACAATTCACTGCTTTAAAAATACAAATTCACTGCTAATGCAAAGAATTTGTATGTTTAAAATAGTGTATTGTTTTTAAGGCAGTAAATTGTTTTTAAAGCAGTGATTTGTTGTTTTTAAAGCAGTCAATTGTTTTTAAAGTAGTGAATTGTTGTTTTTAAAGCAGTGAATAGTTGTTTATACAACAATGAATTATTTTTAAAGCAGTGAATTGTTGCTTTTACAGCAGTGAATTGTTATTAAAGTAGTCAATTGTTGTTTTTAAAGCAGTGAATTTGTGTTTGTAAAGTAGTGAATTTGTGTTTGTAAAGCAGAAAATATTTTTAGGAATTAATGTTGGACACGTGACCACAGAACAGACTTGTTTATAAGATGAATATTTATTTATATTTATGAAAAACGTATAAATATATTTATAAAAATAACATGCAATATATATGAATATGTAAATATAACGTTAATATAATGTAATATAATTGAATATGTAAATATAACGTTTATATATATATATATATATATATATAAGTCTTTAAGTTCTGAACTGGAGTACATACAATAGTATATAATAAGTTAGAATGAGACAGCTGTAGTTTGTCTTACTCTCACTTATTTGCACTATTTCAGAATTCTTCGAAAAAGAATAGACCTTACGTATATACATATAGCGCTGCAGTGAGTCGGAATGACAGATATCTTAATCTCTAAAATCTCGAACTTTAACGCTTTATATCTCGGCTCACAGGGCAGAGCGACACTTTTCTTACCAGATTCTTTCGTTTCATGCAAAAACGTATCGCCTATTTTTATTGATTTTTGAGGTGGGATAGCTAAACTGAATAATTATCCAAGTTTTGTTGGAATATCTCTTTCTATATATACTTAAAAAATCACTGAAAATCTGCCATAGTTAATAGTGTATTTACGGTAGTAGAAATTCTAAGCTCACTATCGCATAATTACCAAAAAAGCTCTTTGTTGTTAACTGTATCAACGATATTTGACACAGCATTGTGCTCTCGAGGTATAATTAATTATCGTACACTGTTAAAAGACATAAAATTTAATGTACTTTTAAGTTACAAAAGTTAAATTAAATTTTATGACTACATTAAATTTTATGTATCTGTAACTGAGAGAAGTATATTTGTGTACATGTACATTAATATGCGTTTCATAAAATTTTACGAAGTTTAGTACATTTTTTATTAAATTTTATGTAGATTAGTATAAAATTTAATGTAAGTAAACGTTAAATTTAAGCTGAATTTATGCTAAGCAACGGCGCGCTTCCCCTCTTGCCTCTCCTGCCGCGCATCCATCGTTTGTCAAACTGGGCCGGGTTATACTTCGAGAGAGAGAGCGGCCGGAGCCGTTTCTATTCTTTCCATCGGCGCGCTCTCATTAGTGCAATTACAAACTTTAATATCTCGATTGTCATTACGGATATCGCTAAACGGTAAAGGACTTTTATGTTCATTTCGATCCCATCTACCTCCCTGTGGAGTATTGGAAAAGTCTCGCTGGACACCCTGTATACATGTCAGAATATAAAAAAATGATAAAACTGCTTACAATCTCAATAACATCCTATACTGCGGAAAGATCTTTTTCAGCTCTTAGAAGATGCTTATGAATATACAGGGTGTTTAGAAAATAATGATAAATCTTTCGCACAGAGGCAGAATAGACTAAACTGAGAAGAAAAGTTCTCTACCATTGGAATTTTCGAAATTAGGTAGTTGGCCCACTAATCGTCACATTAACCAAAACGCTTGACTTTACAAATTTATTTCGTTCAGATTGAGAAGTGAATGATTGTGATTTTAAGTTATTTTAAATCATTTTTTTGTTAAGAATAAAAATGTCCATCTCTAAAATTCTTATACCTACTGCCGTATTGAGAAAATCCTTCGTAAAGGTTAAAAAGCACAAATGTACGAGTTATCGCTGTACCGCCATAACGATTTGCCCAATAATCGTCACGGCTATGTCCCACTAATCGTCAATGTGAATGATGGAATGATTCAGATACACAAAAGAGAGTTAATATATATACATTAATATTGTGGCGACTCGCCACTAGAGATCCACGAAACTCACTCGGTTCGCGTAAGCACCGCGCCGCGCG
>NW_017296309.1:155575-155826 GCF_001594075.2 Trachymyrmex cornetzi | reverse complement strand
CTTCGAATTTTTTAAATGGAACCTTCCATTTTTCATTATATATTCTTGTAACTTACCTTGAGAGCTTTTCAAAATACTATAATTAAATCCATTCTCATTAAGTACTTCTCGAGTTATAAGGCTTACAAGTTACAGTACCGCCGGCATTAGTATTACCCAAGGTGTCCGACCCACGGCTAAAACCTCAAGAATTTTGTTCAGGATCATGACCTGGATAACATTTTTCGAGATCAAAGTCATTGGAGGCTGTT
>NW_017296309.1:148861-155043 GCF_001594075.2 Trachymyrmex cornetzi | reverse complement strand
AGAATAGGCATTTGAATAGCAATCCACTTAAAGTACTTTTTGGATCAAATTAACCGCTGTAAGTGAATAAAATTCATTTATTTTTACAAAGAAATAAAGATAATTTTGACTATTGTTTTAGAACTATCATTATCATAGATTTTCAATAACTGTTAATGACTATTTCAACAGAAAAGAATTGTAAATACTTAATTAGTTTTTATTCGAGTAGTGCCCATCTCTGACGTACCCAGTTATCGACATAGAAATGATCCAGTGATCGACATTCTTTATTTGTTTGCATATCTATTTATTAACTCGACTATGCCTATGGCGATTACTGGTCCATAAAATCTCTAGATAATAACAATTACGATTCTGATTTTTCTATTTGGATTTTGGATAAAATTATTATTTTATTTACAAGAATTTTTTCGGGTCACCTAGTCTCAGTAATCGATAGATGTGGCGATTACTCGAACAACTACGTGCTTCGATGAACCGGTGCTCGTCACGTAAAAAAAATAAGAAATTTGTACGAAACAATATAATTTGTGATGGTATATGTAAAACTGCGATTTTGATTTAAGTATAATTTGATGCTCCATTTACCTTATGCAAGTTGCCAATATTCCAAATCACACGAGATGTCAAATGGTGTCTCTTAACCTCACAATGAAGCATGTCAAAATCACGTATCGACTCGGTTGCTGCACATATTCGATTTAATCTGTAGTGAATTCATATACTTACGAGTTTCATAATGTAATACAACATTGTAAATACCGTGTTGGAACCAATAAAAATATCAACAAACTGCACGATTAATAGAAAATACTAAAGTATGTCTTTAATATGTAAACATGACGATTACTGGTACCCTGACGATTAATGGGTCAACTACCTTAAACAAGATATTAATTGCTAAAAATTACCAAAAATTGGTTTCAATAATTTTTTACTCAAATACTATCAACTTTACAGAAAAACTACAGGAGACAAAAATTGTTTATTTTCTTCTCATATAGATCAAAGAATATTTTTTAGAATTTTTTCAGAATTTTTTAGTACCGTATTTTCTCAAGTTGTTAAAAATGATAAAATACTGTACTAAAAAATTGATAGAAAATTCTAAAAAAATTCGCAGAGTTCTATGAGAAGAAAATGAATAATTTTTGTCTTCAGCAGTTTTTCTATAAAGTTGATAGTATTTGAATAAAAAATTATTGAAAATCAATTTTCGGCAATGTTTAGCAATTAATATCTGGTTAATTATTGCGAAAATTGCAAAATGGTAGACGACTTTTCTTCTCAGTTTAGTCCATTCTACCCCTACACGAAAGATTTATCATTATTTTCCAAACAACCTGTATACATATATTCATTAATTTCTTCTAACTACTCTTATACAAACATTTTTGTAACAGTATTCAATGACATGCTTATATGAAGTTTAATATATTACATATATACATATAACCATACATATAGAAAATATATATACCAGACTTAGTATATACAATAATATGCATATAATCGAAATGTTGCAAAAATGAAAGTAATATTTAAACGTAATCATGTCGTGTATGCGCATCTCACCCTCAGATCCGACCAGAGATTTGTTTTGTTGCGCCTGTGTTATTAAAGGCTTGAGTCCGTCGGAGTCCGTTACTCCACTTGACAAAATTCTAAGTCGACGTCCCTGCTCATGAATTTGATTGAGACAACATACGTCTCATCTTAGATGAAGGAAATATTAAACAAAAGACTCATCTCTAAAACGACCTTTATCAAACAACAAACTAATGGATTATACCTACAGAATGACACTAAACTATTGAACAAAGCATATGATAACTTAGTTACATCTGAGTGATGTCCTCCCTTAATGTTTTCTATAATTTATGGTTTATATAATTTATATTTTCGTACTGAGTGTCTTTTATTATTGTCTAGTTAGATGAGACTCAACGTTCAATACATCAACGACTTTAAACATACCGATGATCATGTAAGTTAAGAATTAAAGTTTGATTGTTATTTTATTATAATATGTAACGATTTGATAATTTGCTGTACAATGTGCCAGGAAGTGCAATGACATCTTTGTCACATCACTACGTCTTAGCTGACTAATTATAATTATTGCGAGCATTGATAGGATCCGAAATTGGATCAAACATTTCGAAATTAATCTAAATAAATCAAATTTCAGGCCAACAACCTGTATTGGCTCTAATCGATAATTTATTGTATTGATTTATTTCATTAGAACCTTAAAACTTATTTTTTATTATATAATAAGTAAAGAAGAAAGATAAAAGAAGGTTAAAATAAGATATTAAAATTTAAAAAATGCATTTTATAAGAAATGAATAATATATCCATGACTTTTAATCGGAATTTCAAGATTCTTTACAAAAAATGCCAAATATCGTTTAAAAAAATAATTTTTCAGACATTAATTCTCGATTATCTTAGGAACCTGACATGCTAACGTTTTTTTATTTGCGGCATCGTTTTCAGCATTCAAAAATCTATAAGAAATGCCTCGTTCAGTTCGAAGTTATTTTTTACTGTAAACTATACCAAATAACTCATTACAATATAAAATGTAAGCATTTTCGCATTTAAGCTAAGCAATAATTGTAAAAAATATCTAAACATTTTTTAATTAAACTCATAAGTTATTTCTATAAATGTAAATTAATGTTTCTGGCGGTTGCAATTAGAATTCATCCAGAGTAGACGGTAAATCATCATTAAAATCCGACAGTCGTAAATAAATTTGCACGTAACAATGCTCATTTAATTAATATCCAGAAGCGAATTATTTCTTTTAATGTCGGCATCATTACGCAATGATTAATGATGCATATTACTCCCGCGTCGATTAAACCAACAACAGACGGAAATAAATTTTACACCTGGCTTGCCGGTCCCATATGCATCGGCCTATTTCCCGCGTCTACGAATACGTACAAATGTATATTGTTGAAATATGTTTTGTAATGACACGTATGCACGCGCGTGAACGACTGTGTGTACATCTGGTCCGTTGGTGCGTGAAATCTGGCACGACCGGGATGAAAATGGATATCCATGGAAATGTACAACACATTCGTTGCACAAGTGGATTGCAACGTACACGTCATTTACATGAACGTTCCAGAAACACGCGATCATTAAAGGGTCACGTTGCATTCGCGACATCAGCAAAGAATTATCTACAAGATTCATTGACAATACAAGTGTAAATATTCTTATTTCGTTCATGATTGTAAAAAAAATTATAAAAAATTCTACAGAATTGCTTAATCGCGTGAAAGGGAACGAATTTTCTATTACAATTTCTATCACAATTGCGAGTATTCGCGTGCAGGATATCAAATTAGTTACGTGAATTTGAATTCAAACATGCCAGCATCGAAGAAAGAATATGTACCGTATTTTTCTTATTATCGAAAAAAGTAATCGTCGTTGCTTTATAATAATGTTTGCTGAACGCGAAATGACGAGCGGTATGTCGCAAATTGGGTCGCAAATTGGGTACTCAAATTGGTTATAACGCTAAGTAAAGTTCATGTTAATGCAATCCGTGCTATCTTCTGAACCGCACTCGCAAAATCTCGCGCTGTAACTTTGTCCACGATAGTTGCTGACCGCAGTTATTGTAGCTACTTCACTGTAGAAAGAATTGGGTTCACTTCTCTGTCATGCAGAAGTATCGCTCCGACTGTAATGTTTGTAACAGCCGCACATTATGTGTTTTCGGACAATAAAGAGGAAATACAGAAAGTGGAACTACCAAAGTTTAGATGCGAGAACGCTATGCGACGCGAAAAAATGTCGCATTTCGGCGTAAATCTCGGTGCAGTGGGAGATCTTTTTTTATAAGCTCACAACAAAATACGTATTTTACAACAAGTGAAATATAAAAATTTAATTAAGTTTTTTTTCTATTTCCCAGATTTTTATATAACATGTGTTAAATGTAATTTAAATTTTTAGCGATATACTTAGATTTTATTTGATATATGTCATTTCATCTAAAGAAATAAACTTCGCCATTAAAATAAATTAATTATATCACATCTTGTTTGCAAGAGAAATAATCGAGAAAATAATCTAGAATCATTACTTACAATAATGATTCTGAACGAGAAAAGATTAAATTAAGATACCGAAAGAACTAAATGCTGAAACTTTTCTCAGCACGACAATAAATCTCGATTAGATCCTAACGGGGAGTGGCTTAACTTTTGTTCGGAAAGTTTCCGATTAGCTTCTGTATCATATGTCAAAATTTCCCACCGTCGTTATATAATCTTGGAAAAACGAACCGATGTGTCGGTCAAAGATACAAGAAGTAAAACTTGAACCGGGAAACCCGTATATAAACATTATGCCATTGATACACGCCATGCTGATATGATAAGATGTGGTCTTGAAAAAATAACAGAACTCACGAAAATATTGTAATGTTTAAGAGAAAAAGCTTTAACCCACTTCATGAAACAATGAACTATAATTAAAAAATAACAATTTCCAGAAAAGGAAGTTGAAAGAGGTCCAAGTATATCTCTTTGAGTCCTTTTGAATGGTGCATCAATATTATAAGATTTCAAAGGAGATTTATCTTTTCCAAAAGGCTCCTTCCTCGTATAATATTACAAACATTGTAAATCCCATATGAATTTTTTACCTCTTGCTTACAAGTAACTCATTATCAGTAAAAATAGTTTCTTGTCCCTTATTTACTCCGAAATGCTCACAGTTTGCTTTTTCGTAAGGTTATCGTTCGATACAAAGAACGATTTTACTGAAGTATAAACGTTTAGATATAGATACAGATCTGAACATAATTTTATTGGACAAATTAATTACATAGGAATATCAGGATGAGCAATGCTACAAAAAATTTTAATATTCTAGCAATTAATTTGAGCGTTTCTATAATTTTGTTGAAGGTCCAAAATGAGACTTTCAAATCTGAATCCACCTAAATTTTTAGATATTTTAGCAAACCCGTCTTTTTCTTATTAGTATTCTGAGTATATGTTCAGCCGCCAAAATGTATAAGTTGCTTGATCTACGTTTATTTTAATTATTTGAAATTATTTCGTATACACAAAATATGCAGAAACACAAAATATTATCTTTTTTAATTAATTAAAAAGTACTAAATAATACAACAAAATAAAATCGCATTAACAAATTCTTG
Source organism: Trachymyrmex cornetzi (assembly GCF_001594075.2). Taxonomy (NCBI): domain Eukaryota; kingdom Metazoa; phylum Arthropoda; class Insecta; order Hymenoptera; family Formicidae; genus Trachymyrmex; species Trachymyrmex cornetzi. Next base: position 149,840 of record NW_017296309.1, on the reverse strand, counting down.
GTAAATATTTAGCACTAAACGTTCTGCTAGAATTGCAATTATATTTCAAATTAAATTCAAACTATATTAAAGTTAATTATGTGATACGATATATAAAATTTAAATAGTGAAAACTAAGGATAAAAGAACAGCAAGGAACTCGTTGTTACAAAATACAGAAAATAATTCAAGAAAAAAGAGAAAGAACATGTTTCTTCTTTCGATTAAAATTTTTAATTTAGGAGAGTTGCCGAATGCGTACCACTTAACTTATTTTTTATTACTTATTTTCCATTCAAAACAGTTTTATAAACAAATTACATTAGAAATTGTAGCCTGAGACTTCGGACGCTTGTTATTAAATATTTAATTTTTCAACAATAACAAATTAATTTATCATAAGTCTTTTTGAAACATGCTACAAAAGGTACGATTTAGGCAACCGGTGGCTTAAATCGTATTTATAGGTATATTTTAAATCGTATTTCCTTCGAAAGCATTAAATTTATATCATAAAAAATATATTACAGGCAATAGAAGTCGACGCTGGTTATCAATTAGCGCAATTTTTCTTAATACTAAAAATATAAATCTTAACTTTGAACGTTTCCACTCATGGTTTGAGTCTTCATCAGCAATCTTTCCCCCTAGAGCAACGATTGGAGTATTGCATGACAAAATGATATCTCCAACGTATTTTTTTTCAAAAATTGAACCGTTTACTGAGTATATGTGAGGTAAGTCACATACTCACAAAATTAGAAAGCTGAGTGGCAATGAGAACTCAAGCTAAAATTATATGAAAAATTAGATTATCGTATGTATAATTTGAACATTAATAATTACCTCACCTCACACAGTCGACGCTTCTACACTGAACAATGAATCTCTCTTATGCAATATTTTGTAACTCGTTAATATATTATAAATTATCGTCAAATTTTTAAAAAATAACTGCGAGAACAATATGTGTCTTGTCATTTCGACAGTCGGTTAAATA
>NW_017296309.1:145669-148784 GCF_001594075.2 Trachymyrmex cornetzi | reverse complement strand
ATTGAGGATTTCAATATACGCATGATTTAAACCAATGTATCATGTTGTAGATTCAGCCCATTGGTCTGTCGATTAATATTCATCATCTCTGATATTAACCTTTTGTTGTAATAATTTTCTACATCCAAAATCTCTATGTTTTGCCAATCAAAGTCATGATCGTTCTGTAACCTATGTTCTGTGATCATTGAATGAATGAATGTTTTACTATGGATATGCTTTTTGTGTTCAGAAAGTCTGGCTTTTAATTTTCTCCCAGTTTGTCCCACATAGGAAGCATCGCAATCACGACAATTGATATTGTAGACTACATTCCTTTTTAATTCATTGTTTAAAGAACCTTTATGAACTTTAATAAACTGATTCAACTTGTTCAAACTAAAAAATGAAACCCTATGGCAAACCCCCATTAATTGCATTCTTGAATTTATTCGATATCTCGTCTAAATACGATATGGAAAACCATTTAACACGTTCTTTAGGTAAATTGTTATTTGTTCTTTTAGCTGAACAAGAGTTTAATTTATTTATTAATGTTTTAACTCTTTCATTAATAATATCGAGTATAAAATCTATTGGATAATCGTTTTCCAAAAGTATCTTAACAACAAATTCAAAATTCTTTTTGTGAAATTGTGGATGTGAGATATAAAAAAATTTATCTACCAAATTAAATATTATGTCCTTCTTTTGCGAGATTGGATGCTGAGACAAAAAATTCAAAAATCTTCCCGAAATCGTTGGTTTTTGATACCAATCAAATATTAATAAGTTATTTTAAAAAAATTATAGTTGTGTCCAAAAAATTGATAGAATTACCACCCACTTCCTAGGTAAATTGTAACTTTGGATGGGATGAGTTGAATTTATCAAGAATAGAGTCAATTTTAGAATTCGGTAAACAAAGAACGATATCGTCTACGTATCTATAATAAAATGGTATATGATATTGAATATTGCTCAACACCCAATTCTCTAAATCTATCATAACTTAGCAACAATTGGAGAAAGCGGTGAACCCATAGGCGTTCCAAAAGTCTGTTTGTAAAATTGATAGTCAAATGTGAGAAAAGTTGAATCCAACACTAGGCGAACAGCTTTGATAAATTCATTTTTCGGTAAATTATAATTCTTGCAAATACAGCCCCTATTGGAAAGAGCATCTATTGCTAAATCCGTTGGAATGTTAGTATAGAGTGATATTACATCCAGCGACACCAAATTAAAACCATGATCAATTTTAATGTTTTTTAATTTTTGTACTAATTCAAAACTGTTCTCGATATTACTAGCCGCTTTAGGAATGCTTTTGACAATCAAACTATGTAAGAACGCTGCCAAATTATATAATGCACTATTCAAAGAGGATATGATGATTCTAAATGGTCAATTTAGTTTATGTACTTTTGGCTATACTAAAAATATAAATCTTAACTTTGAACGTTTCGACTCATGATTTGAGTCTTCATCAGCTGACGAAAGCAACTTAACAGTGGCACTAGAAAAAAACATGTATATTGAAAAGGTTAAAACAATGCTTGATGATAAAGACACGTACATGAAAATTCTCAAGGATCCTACAAGTAAAATTAACAATAACTTGAGGCAATTGCTGGCAGAATGGAAAAAACAAAATTACATTTTGGAATCAACGTACAAACAACTTTATTGTAGTGATAGGAACATTCCTAGGGCTTATGCGTTGCCAAAAGTGCATAAACTAAATTGCCCATTTAGAATCATCATATCCTCTTTGAATAGTGCATTATATAATTTGGCAGCGTTCTTACATAGTTTGATTGTCAAAAGCATTCCTAAAGCGGCTAGTAATATCGAGAACAGTTTTGAATTAGTACAAAAATTAAAAAACATTAAAATTGATCATGGTTTTAATTTGGTGTCGCTGGATGTAATATCACTCTATACTAACATTCCAACGGATTTAGCAATAGATGCTCTTTCCAATAGGGGCTGTATTTGCAAGAATTATAATTTACCGAAAAATGAATTTATCAAAGCTGTTCGCCTAGTGTTGGATTCAACTTTTCTCACATTTGACTATCAATTTTACAAACAGACTTTTGGAACGCCTATGGGTTCACCGCTTTCTCCAATTGTTGCTAAGTTATGATAGATTTAGAGAATTGGGTGTTGAGCAATATTCAATATCATATACCATTTTATTATAGATACGTAGACGATATCGTTCTTTGTTTACCGAATTCTAAAATTGACTCTATTCTTGATAAATTCAACTCATCCCATCCAAAGTTACAATTTACCTAGGAAGTGGGTGGTAATTCTATCAATTTTTTGGACACAACTATAATTTTTTTAAAATAACTTATTAATATTTGATTGGTATCAAAAACCAACGATTTCGGGAAGATTTTTGAATTTTTTGTCTCAGCATCCAATCTCGCAAAAGAAGGACATAATATTTAATTTGGTAGATAAATTTTTTTATATCTCACATCCACAATTTCACAAAAAGAATTTTGAATTTGTTGTTAAGATACTTTTGGAAAACGATTATCCAATAGATTTTATACTCGATATTATTAATGAAAGAGTTAAAACATTAATAAATAAATTAAACTCTTGTTCAGCTAAAAGAACAAATAACAATTTACCTAAAGAACGTGTTAAATGGTTTTCCATATCGTATTTAGACGAGATATCGAATAAATTCAAGAATGCAATTAATGGGGGTTTGCCATAGGGTTTCATTTTTTAGTTTGAACAAGTTGAATCAGTTTATTAAAGTTCATAAAGGTTCTTTAAACAATGAATTAAAAAGGAATGTAGTCTACAATATCAATTGTCGTGATTGCGATGCTTCCTATGTGGGACAAACTGGGAGAAAATTAAAAGCCAGACTTTCTGAACACAAAAAGCATATCCATAGTAAAACATTCATTCATTCAATGATCACAGAACATAGGTTACAGAACGATCATGACTTTGATTGGCAAAACATAGAGATTTTGGATGTAGAAAATTATTACAACAAAAGGTTAATATCAGAGATGATGAATATTAATCGACAGACCAATGGGCTGAATCTACAACATGATACATTGGTTTAAATCATGCGTATATTGAAATCCTCAAT
>NW_017296309.1:143170-145250 GCF_001594075.2 Trachymyrmex cornetzi | reverse complement strand
CTGATGAAGATTCAAACCATGAGTGGAAACGTTCAAAGTTAAGATTTATATTTTTAGTATTAAGAAAAATTGCGCTAATTGATAACCAGCGTCGACTTCTATTGCCTGTAATATATTTTTTTTATGGTTTCATTAATTGTTTTAATTATAGGAGTCTATAAAAACTTAGTAGTTTTTATTAATTTGTAATTTATCATTATTAAATTTATGAATAAAAATAATTGAACGTAGAAGATTAATAAAAGAAATCATTAATTAATACCTAATTTTAACAATTTGTTGAAGAAAATCAAGTATTTTATAATTGAAGATATAGGCGTGGAATAAAGGCCACCTTGATTTAATAAATAAAAATTAAAATAATTTGCTACTTTCTTATTATACACAAATATATCAAATGAATTTGTGTAATGTCTTTAAGAAGTTACGTGTTACAATATTTCTCTATTACGATCAATATTATATAAAACAGCTAATCTCCGGAAATAGGGCCTAAGCAGAATTGTGCTTTTATTTTACCCATCCCCTCAATTATTAAATATCAATAATGAAAAGACAAATGGCATCAAAATAAAATTGGCTCAAATAGATATATTTTTGCACTTGACATTTATATTGATATATGTACACTTACTAGTTTTCTTACCAATTATCAGTCTTATCTTATGATGATACGATTTAGGAAACTTGATGAATTTTGTAAATATATCGTTTTAATCTTTATAATGGTTGTAAATATGTATATTTAGTGAATGTAAAGTAATTTACAATAAATCTTCTTTTATAAAAATACAAAAATTTATTATAAAATTAAATGATTGCGTTGTTATCAGCAGGAATATCCCGTTTATCTAATGAATCGATTGCTTACAAGCACTTTTGCGCACAGATGAGAATCTCAGGAACGAATTCACATTTGCCTACATGTATTATTGCCTATACAGCTTGATTGTCTACATGTACTATTCTCTACTTAAAAAAAAACAAAAATTCTGTTTTAAAATACAAATTTTCTGCTTTAAAAATATGAATTCTCTGTTTTAAAAGAAATTCTCTGCTTTAAAAATACAAATTATTTGCTTACTTAACTTAACCCAGGTAAGGTTTGCCGACTATCAGCCGACGTTGAACGTTGGGCCGACGTTGGCGACATCACGGCAAACTGACTATCATTAATCGAACATGGCACAACGTCGGCCCAGGCTCCGTTAGCCGACCCTTATCTAAAGACGACTTGAGGCCACCGTCGGACCAAGATTGGGCCAACGTTGGCAGTATGTCGGCCCTCGGTTGTCACGCCAATCACGGCGCGACGTCGGCCCACCCTCCGATAGCCGACCCTTATCTGAAGACAACTTGAGGCCAGCGTCGGACCAAGGTTGGGCCAACGTTGGCAGTACGTCGGCACTCGGTTGTCATATCAATCACGGCACGACGTCGGCCCAACGTACATTAGCGGAGTCTGACTTAAAGACGACTCTTGGGCCAACGTTGGCAGTATGTCGGCTCTCGGTTGTCACGTCAATCACGGCGCGACGTCGTCTCAACCTCCGTTAGCCGACCCTTATCTGAAGACAACTTGAGGCCAGCGTCGGACCAAGGTTGGGCCAACGTTGGCAGTACGTCGGCACTCGGTTGTCATATCAATCACGGCACGACGTCGGCCCAACGTACATTAGCGGAGTCTGACTTAAAGACGACTCTTGGGCCAACGTTGGCAGTATGTCGGCTCTCGGTTGTCACGTCAATCACGGCGCGACGTCGTCTCAACCTCCGTTAGCCGACCCTTATCTGAAGACAACTTGAGGCCAGCGTCGGACCAAGGTTGGGCCAACGTTGGCAGTACGTCGGCACTCGGTTGTCATATCAATCACGGCACGACGTCGGCCCAACGTACATTAGCGGATTCTGACTTAAAGACTACTCTTGGGCCAACGCTGACAGTATGTCGGCTCTCGGTTGTCACGTCAATCACGGCGCGACGTCGTCTCAACCTCCGTTAGCCCTTATTTCAAGACAACTTGATGCCACCGTCGGACCAAGATTGAGCCAACGTTGGCAGTATGTCGGCACTCGGTTG
>NW_017296309.1:135103-141698 GCF_001594075.2 Trachymyrmex cornetzi | reverse complement strand
GGGCCGACAGTCGGAAGTTGGTAGCCGACGTTGGCCCGCTGTTGGCCCAGGTTTAAAATCGTACATGGGAACCTTATAATTTCATATTTGTGAGCAAAAATGCTTGTAAGCAATAATACATGTAAGCGAATGTAATTTCATCTCTAAAATTTTTATTTGTGCGCAAAAGTGCTTGTAGGTAATCGATCTATAGGTAATAATTCATATAGGCAATAATACATGTAAGCAAATGTGAATTCGTTTCTGAAATTTTTATTTGTGCGCGAAAGTGCATGTAAGCAATCGAGCTGTAGGCAATAATATGTTTATGCGCAAACGAATTATCGGTAAAAGTGATGTAGGCAAATGATGCTGTAGGCCATCGATTTGTAAGCAAAAGGAATAATCTCGTTATCAGCTACATAATTTGATTAAAATTAATATCAGATACTTGATTTTTTAAAACGCCGCTAACATCCAAAAAACGATACGTAGGCTATTATATTTTTGTCTGTATTACTCATTTTTCATTTATATTATATTAGTGTTACTAACTTTTATATTATTATTGCCTGTATTAGGTAATAATATAAAATATTGATGAGGTACAAAATATTTAGGCGACCAGTACGCGTTTGGCAACTCTCTCCTATATTTATAATCTATATTTATAGATTATCTATAATTTCTACTTTATCTTTATATCTACAGTATAAAAGATATATCTATAATTACAATATTCTCGTCTATAAAATATGATGATCATAAGAGATAATAGCACCGCTGCTTTATTGACGAAAAGAAGATCTTGTAGAAAATCTTAATGCTTAACGAAACAAGCTTGTGCGTAAAAAAAACGACACTGTGATGTAGTCTAGCAACGGTCAATAAAAGAAAAAAGAGGCAAAAGATATCGGAGCAATGAGTGGCTGACATATGTCAAACTCGCCCAATGGGACCTGTTACGGAAAGATAACAATGATCCAGACCACGTAGCGCACCGCTTCGCCAGTTGTTTCGCGTGTGATGACGACACTTTCCCTGACGGTTTTGGTCATCTCGACGAATCGCAGGCGCGCGTATGACACCAGGAGTTGTCCCGCGGGTGCCACAGTCAACAACATGGTGTACCAATATCATGAGACCACCGGAAATCATAAACAAATTCCATCCAACATTATGGTTCGCAACATCCAATATCTATTGTCTTGGCGTGTTCAGCGAACCACACGAATTGCGCGTCAAAATTGGTAACGAACGCGATACAGGTGTATATTATGGCTATCAGAAGTTGGTATACCACACTTCTAACGAGGATACGTAAAGCGTAGAAATCATAAATAGGAGATGAGATGGCTGCGAGTTCCTCTTTTTCCCTAAGCCACAGAGAAAAACCAAGAATGGTTTCGGAATACATTAACACAGTAGACTTTTAACAATCTTCTTAATAAGATTTGTATTAAGATTTAATAAACTTCTATTAAATTCTTATACAGATATGTATTTAAAAAATTTATATATATAGAAGACTTCCCATAAATCCTGAAATTTATACCAGGTGAAATTAATACCGTGAAGAATATTTCTAGCGGATTTAAAAATAAAAATGTATCAAAATGAATATATAAAGTTAGCGAGTAATAGAAGATTAGCGTGTAATAATAGGGTAACTCCGGTATATATGCCGCACCTATCAAAAACTTAATTTATTAATTATTATTTACTATGTTTAAAATAAACGAACTATATCAGAGTAAAAATTTTGTACTGTCTACTACTATGACAAAAATATTAGAAATCCGAAATATTTAGTTTTCGTATTAAAAAATAAACTTTTTGAAATATCTTACATTTTTACTATATATAGATAATGGGTGGGATATATGGCAAAAATGCAAGAGTTTCAACAAACTAAACAAAGAATACGAAAGCAAAGCACTTGTATTTTGCTATACAACATGCTTTACTATTCCTCTACACGTATGTATCACGAAATAACCGCTAGGTCTTTTACACGCCTTACAGTAATCATTTTATGTAGATTATAATGTATGATGATGCTACTTGTTACACACACAGTGACAAATCGATTCAACTCACAATAATTTCATTAATATTAACAGTAAGAAGCTGAAATTATAACTCAATACTAATATAACATAAAGGCATGTAACAGAGTAATTGCGAGAAAATTACCCCTACTCCTTCTATTTTTTCTGACTTCCGCGGCGTAAATCCCAGCGCGGCGTATATACCTGAGTTACCCATTTCTTACGTCTTATTTATAGGCATAGGACAGCATCTTTTCAATATTTTGAATCGTGAATACTCCATATGAATACATCATGAAGCATCTTTTTAATTTCTTTTAATACATAGATATGTAAATATAAAGAAAAAGGCCGTTTTATGAATAGGACAGTGAAAAGAAATGGGTTAATTCTAATTATAACTGTCAGACGATCATGTTATGTAATGATAATAAAGTTTTGAGTACGATGACGTATAGATAAAATCAAATTGACTATGCAAAGTATTTGAAACAAAACATTTAAAAGCTGTAAAAAATAATGCGTAATTAAATTCCCTATAATAAAAAATATCAATTCCTAATTTTAAAAAAATGTATGAATATATAAAGAGAAAAGTACGGGGAAATTAGGACAATTTAACACCCAGAATATAAATTTCCAACGGCGTTTTTTTTTATTATCTTTTTTTTTATTTAGTTGCTTAGGCAGTAATAATTAAAGATAAACCCAACGCGCGGTTATTATGAATAATGCATTCGGAATATTTCTCTTAGATAAGATTCTGATCGTGAGTGGTATAATTCAAGTCTCGGAGAGTTTGGCATGTCTACCCGATCGATCAATACTTCGAAACTTTAACACTGGAATGTAGGATCCGTTCTACATACATTTGTATGTGCGCCCTTTGTCCTCTCTTCCCAGCGGTTCTATTTGCTACACATTTCCCCGTTACTCACAAGAATTTCACGCCAAGAATACGCTGATGCCCGCATTCATTCAAGCGAAATGGATATAGAATTTACATTTAAAGTAGTAACCGGGTGTGATACTGACTCACCGTATGCATCCCAGAACAAGTTTCATGATTGCATTTTGCTTTCCTGTTCATTTGTTTGAGCTTATTCACTGCGTATCTGATTTTCAAATAATTTGATTTCTTACTGATGTATCGCGTTTCGCATTCAGGTTAATAAAGAAATCCTTTCAATCGCAAAAAGAAAATCTCAGATATCGAAAAACATTAAGCGGAAGATACAGCTTTTTAGGAAATAAATGACACACTGATCGAATCAGCGGGCACTGAAATAATATTAAATATACGGTTTGCAATTTAATATCGGAGTGAACTTCGAAATCGTATTTCAGCACTGCCGCATGAGATGCCAGAAAGTATGAGAAAGCAAACTGAAGTGAAAACCGCTGCTCGTTAATGAGCATCTCGCACGACATGAATTTGCTTTTCCACTATTAAATAATCTACTTGTAGCGTATTACACCATAATCTACATTTGCCTTAAGACAACTCCACTGGAAATAACTTCACTATTTTGGAATTTGCAGATAAAATTGTTGAAAAATAAATTTAAAATTAATTAAATCATGACAAGTAATTCATTCGAAACTTTCTATTTTAATATAGAAGACAGTTTCCAGTACAATATCTAAAATCATTTCTTACATTAAGGAAATTGTAAATTCATTTTAGAGCTTGAAAATAGTCAAATTTTTAAATATTTTTCTAAACTTATGGGAAGTATTTCCAAATTTTAAGAAAATAAGAAAGAATTAAGTGTTTTTCATTCATAATACTTAGCTCTCTTATTTTCATATTAATGACTCTATGTCAATTACAATGCGTTTGAAAGCTATGATACTCTGAGAGTGAATTTGAAAAGTTAAATTACAATTCTGTACTAATTTTATAATGCTTCTAATATTTGCCATAAGAAATATTAACGCGTTTAAACTCTAGACCCAAAATGAGATACTACAATAAAAGATAATTTTATGTTAAAACACTCCATAACATTTTAATTCCAGAGTTCTTTTTTAAAAAATACATTATAAAAATTCGCACTTACGTAAAATATGTTTCTTTCTTGACATTTTAATGTCCGTTTCTACCAATGTAGATTAGCCTTAATCTCGATTTAACTTATTTTTGATTTTTTCCAATTCTTAAAACTTAAGAAATATTAAGGTTAATAATTTGCATTGAAACGAGCGTGAATACGTCAATGTAGAGAAGAGATTGATAAATATTAACAACACGACAATCAGTATTGTTATATTATATTACTCTGCGAAGTATGATAATTTGTACCTCAATTTATACTAATTGTAAGTACCTATTAGCGACAGACTTGATCGCCGTTAAATAATACAATTTAACAATTGCATTTGTGTAATTCAATGGTAATAAACGCATCGCGTTCTGTCATAAATGATTGTCATGCGTCATGCAATTAATAATTACTTACAGGCATCTATGAAACTCGTGCAACTCGCACATGCGCGCGTTTAATCGATTTAACAATATATAATACATCGTGATTGAACTTCACCTCGCATTCTCGTAATTCACCGGTGTATTTATATAAATATGCCGGTCTCACTGGAGCGACATAATGTTTCCTCGTCGTTGCGAATTAATAATTCCCGATGCTGTCTCGATGTGCAGACCATTTATGTAAAGCGCGATAAATAGTTGACTGTGATGTAATAATGAGCGGACCGCAAAACGATCCGCCAATTATTTCAATCAAATTAACGCAACACTACAATGCGCTTTTATCCGGCTAACGATACCACATCCATTTAATATAACACAACATTCGTCGTTCGCCTTGCACACTCTTTTTACGCAGCTCTCTTTTATCGATACTTACTGGTGTGCGCACAAAAGCACACACGTACAAACATGCGCCTACGTACTATAAAAATGATCCGCTCATCCGTTTTTCGCACGTGCGAATTACGGCTGGCTTTTAATTACTTTTAATTTACTTTATCGATTCCTGCCCGCTCTACCTAATCGCGTTCTTTTTACCGGTCGTGCCTGTGGTTTCTCGCATATCGAATTTCTATTACACCCGTACCTTTCTCCAATCCTTTGGCTGAGTACTTCCGTTCACGTTCGTTGTTGGAATTTCATCCTGATATTATCCGACTACGCGTACTGTTATGATAGCACCAACTACTCTTCATTTATGGTAATATAATGTATAAATAGCTGTGCAAGAATATATTAATTAAAATTTCAGCGTTATAAAAATATTTAATGAATGAATGCAAGAATTGAGAAGATCTAATTGTCGTTCATTGATATTTTGAACATGGAATCTTCTTAAAATTATTATCCCCCCCTCCCCCTAGACATTATCTATGAATACATTATTATGATAATTTAATATGGAATAAAGTCATTTCTCCTAAATTTTACTCCGTAAAGAATGTTCTGTTCTCTATTAATGGACATAGTGATATTTTCCGAAATAAGTGTCTTTCGCATAGCTGTAATAATAATGTATGAAAGAAAAATACATTTCCTCGAGAATGTCTACTTTCGCTGCGATCATCGCGAAAAGACAGTGAACTTGAAACGACCGGAAAGTTACGGCGCGGCATCGGTCTGTAATGCGCTTTCTACAATATATTTGCGAGAAAATGGCACCTAGTCGCGCCTTTACGGAAGTCTCGTATTCCATTCTACGACCAGAATCTTTCTTATGAGCTTTCGGCAGGCGATATATAAACCTCTGTGCAATGAGCCAATCTATTCGCATACGTTTATTCTCAATCTCTCTCGGCTATCAATTAATATTTACATGCAAATTATAGAGGATCTGGAAATAAAGGCGGTAATAACGAATGCGATGCAACTGCACATAGAAATGCTGTGCATCTTCGTTAATTCCATACATCGCAAGTGAATACTGCGACTTAATGTGTCTTATCAAGAACGCTTATGCTAACTTTTACATCATTTTCAGAGAATTTTGCATAATTTACTGAAACTTTTTTGCCACGTAAGAAACTTTAAAACATAATTTGAAAAGAACCCCGCCATAATCTTATGGAAATTGGATTTCAGCGAAACTTTCTGGATTTTTTATATGTTGTAATCCTTACCATCCCGAACAAAAGTCTCCATGGCCGTGATCCTCCAAATTCAATATTTCGATAGATAAAGAGCAAATACTATCATAAATCCATATAATTAGATTATCAGGGGAAACAAGGGCTTAAATCTTTTCAAACCGGTAAAAAAATTAATTGCAATACACGTTCGCAGTAAAATGGGCACAGAATCATAGAGTCAATAGTGAACTAAATGATTGACCTTAATCAATATACTTGCTGACATTCATGTTTATCTGATGACAAATCTCTGTATTAGCGCTACTGTCTGTTATGCGTACTGAGCTATCTTCTTGCAATTTTAATATGTAAAATAAACAAATGCCACAACATAAAAGCACACAATATCGCACGCACATACAAGCATATCCCATGTACGATTTTAAACCTGGGCCAACAGTGGGCCAACGTCGGATACCAAATTCCGACTGTCGGCCCAGTAC
>NW_017296309.1:134478-134784 GCF_001594075.2 Trachymyrmex cornetzi | reverse complement strand
AAAAGTAAAAAAAAATTGCTTTTTTTAGACTATAGTTGTTTTATATGCAAGATGTTTGTAGAGTGTATCAGTGAGTGTTTTACCTAAATTAGAAATTTAAATTAATTTTAAAAAATGCACTTACCAGAGAGAGATTCGAACCGAGGTCCTCTGGATCATGAGTCTCATACCTTACGTAGTATGCCATTTCTTCAATTGATAAATTAAGTAACTTATATATACTTAAGTTAGCCGACTCTCAGGCGACATTGGACGTTGGCAGTATGTCAGCAGCCGGTTGTCACACCAATCACGGCGCGACGTCGG
>NW_017296309.1:130380-133958 GCF_001594075.2 Trachymyrmex cornetzi | reverse complement strand
AGTACGTCGGCACTCGGTTGTCATATCAATCACGGCACGACGTCGGCCCAACGTACATTAGCGGAGTCTGACTTAAAGACGACTCTTGGGCCAACGTAGGCAGTATGTCGGCACTCGGTTGTCACGCCAATCACGGCGCGACGTCGGCCCAGGCTCCGTTAGCCGACGATGATTTGAAGACAACTTCAGCCCACCATCGGGCCAAGGTTGGGCCAACGTTGGCAATATGTCGGCACTCGGTTGTCATATCAATCACGGCACGACGTCGGCCCAACGTACATTAGCGGAGCCTGACTTAAAGACGACTCTTGGGCCAACGATGGCAGTATGTCGGCTCGCGGTTGTCACGCCAATCACGGCGCGACGTCGGCCCAATGTATGGTAGCCGAGTCTTACTTAAAAGTGACTCTCGGGGCAACGTTGGCAGTATGTTGGCAATCGATTGTCACGCCAATCACGGCGCGACGTCGGCCCAATGTATGGTAGCCGAGTCTTACTTAAAAGTGACTCTCGGGGCAACGTTGGCAGTATGTTGGCAATCGATTGTCACGCCAATCACGGCGCGACGTCGGCCCAATGTATGGTAGCCGAGTCTTACTTAAAAGTGACTCTCGGGGCAACGTTGGCAGTATGTTGGCAATCGATTGTCACGCCAATCACGGCGCGACGTCGGCCCAATGTATGGTAGCCGAGTCTTACTTAAAAGTGACTCTCGGGGCAACGTTGGCAGTATGTTGGCAATCGATTGTCACGCCAATCACTGCGCGACGTCGTCTTAACGTATATATATATATATATATGTTTAAAAATTTTAATAATACCCAATTTTTATTTAAAACAATGATTTTTATGTTAATATCTGAATGTGATGGTCAATAGAAATGAAAATGAGTAGGCTAACGTACGTTAAGACGACGTCGCGCCGTGATTGGCGTGACAACCGAGTGCCGATATACTGCCAACGTTGGCCCAACCTTGGCCCGACGGTGGCCTGAAGTCGTCTTCAAATCAGTGTCGGCTAACGGAGCCTGGGCCGACGTCGCGCCGTGATTGGCGTGACAACCGAGTGCCGATATACTGCCAACGTTGGCCCAACCTTGGCCCGACGGTGGCCTGAAGTCGTCTTCAAATCAGTGTCGGCTAACGGAGCCTGGGCCGACGTCGCGCCGTGATTGGCGTGACAACCGAGTGCCGATATACTGCCAACGTTGGCCCAACCTTGGCCCGACGGTGGCCTGAAGTCGTCTTCAAATCAGTGTCGGCTAACGGAGCCTGGGCCGACGTCGCGCCGTGATTGGCGTGACAACCGAGTGCCGATATACTGCCAACGTTGGCCCAACCTTGGCCCGACGGTGGCCTGAAGTCGTCTTCAAATCAGTGTCGGCTAACGGAGCCTGGGCCGACGTCGCGCAGTGATTGGCGTGACAACCGAGTGCCGATATACTGCCAACGTTGGCCCAACCTTGGTCCGACGCTGGCCTCAAGTTCTCTTCAGATAAGGGTCGGCTATCGGAGGTTGGGCCGACGTCGCGCCGTGATTGGCGTGACAACCGAGTGCCGACATACTACCAACGTTGGCTCAATCTTGGTCCGACGGTGGCAACAAGTTGTCTTGAAATAAGGTTCGGCTAACGGAGGTTGAGCCGACGTCGCCGTGATTGACCTGACAACCGAGAGCCGATATACTGCCAACGTTGGCCCAAGAGTCGTCTTTAAGGCAGACTCCGCTAATGTACGTTGGGCCGACGTCGTGCCGTGATTGGCGTGACAACCGAGCGCCGACATACTGCCAACGTTGGCCCAAGAGTCGTCTTTAAGGCAGACTCCGCTAATGTACGTTGGGCCGACGTCGTGCCGTGATTGGCGTGACAACCGAGCGCCGACATACTGCCAACGTTGGCCCAAGAGTCGTCTTTAAGGCAGACTCCGCTAATGTACGTTGGGCCGACGTCGTGCCGTGATTGGCGTGACAACCGAGCGCCGACATACTGCCAACGTTGGCCCAACCTTGGTCCGACGCTAGCCTCAGGTTGTCTTCATATAAGGGTCGGCTATCGGAGGTTGGGCCGACGTCGTGCCGTGATTGGCGTGACCATCGAGTGCCGACATACTGCCAACGTTGGCCCAATCTTGGTCCAACGGTGGCCTCAAGTCGTCTTTAGATAAGGGTCGGCTAACGGAGCCTGGGCCGACGTTGTGCCATGTTCGATTAATGATAGTCAGTTTGCCGTGATGTCGCCAACGTCGGCCCAACGTTCAACGTCGGCTGATAGTCGGCAAACCTTACCTGGGATGCTCTTTTTATTTATTCTATATTTTTACTTTCCCTTCCGTGCATTGTATATGTGTGCGCTCATCGATGCCGCCGGTATTAGCGTTACCCGATGTGTACCGCGGGGAGGAAACTCGGTCGGACTTTACACATCATGTGGCGCTGAAAAGGGCCGATTAATGTTTCTGACTGCATGGATCTATGATCCAGTGCCCATTTTACTACATACATATATAAAATTAATTATTTTCTATTGCTTTGGCAAGGGTTAAGCACGGTTTCTTCTGATAATCTAATTATATGGATTTATGATAGTGTTTGCTCTTTATCTATCGAAATATTGAATTTGGAGGATCACGGCCATGGAGACTTTTGTTCGGGATGGTAAGGATTACAACATATAAATAATCCAGAAAGTTTCGCTGAAACCCAATTTCCATAAGATTATGGCGGGGTTCTTTCTGCGAAGAAAGGAACAACTCTTTAGAGACAATAAAGGTGTTTTGGTAAAACTTATAATTGTATGAAAATTAAATAAATCATATAATTGAAAAATTAAATAAAGGTGTTACTTGGGTAAGACATACTACGTGGAAAGAACGATTTTAATCAAATATTTAAAAGTTTTCCTAGATAGAGGCCTAAAAATGATTTTGTTGTGATAAGTCAAGAATCATGGAACATAAGAACCACATCCGATGGAACACGTCTGTTCGCAATGTTATAATGGAACATCGGTTGCAAGAGAGACATGATTTTTGACTGGGACAGCGTTGCAATATTGGACGAGGAACCTTACTACAGAAAGAGACTGATTTCGGAGATGATATTTATCAGAAGACAAACGCATGGACTCAACCTGCAAACGAATATGGAGGGGCTTCCAAAGGCCTACCTCTCGATTATAGATAAACTATATCAGGTATGTGAATATGAAACCGAAATTTTTTAATAGAAAATACACGTTTATTGCATGAAAATGATAAAAAATATTTTATTCGAAGTATTGCCCATCGCTAGCTATACCTTTTTCCCACCTGTCTGACAATTTGTGGATGCCACGCCAAAAAAATTGTTGCTCTTTTGAGCCAAACCAGTCATCTAGCCATTTTCGTACATCTTCGTAAGAAGTGAAGCGCTGCTGAGCAAGTGTGTGTCCCATCGATGCAAATAAATAGTAATCGGACGGAGCAAAATCTGGTGAGTAAGCCGCATGCGAAAGTATTTCCCAATCAAACGCCTCAATCGTTTCCTTGACCAGTTTTGCTGTGTGTGTTGGTGCATTATCATGAAGCAAAATCACTTT
>NW_017296309.1:122409-130009 GCF_001594075.2 Trachymyrmex cornetzi | reverse complement strand
GTTTTCCACGTTCTTCGTTTCTCACGTCAAAATCGCCACTTTTGAATTTTTTAAACCATTCAAAGCACTGTGATTTACCAAGAGCATGCTCACCGTAAGCTTCGACAAGCATTCGAAGCAATTCTGAAGCAGTCTTCTTTAAATGGTAACAGAAAATCAATGCTGTCGGCAAATCGTAGTTTCCAGGTACAAAATTCGACATGTTTAACGCTATTACAAACTATACCGTTGTATGAAACTTGTATCGTTGTGAGTTGAAAATCTTTGTCAGATGTCAGAACAAGGAAATGGCGTCAATGACGCGGTCTGACGGCAACTACATTGATAGCTATGGCCATCTATTGGTAAATTCCGGTTTCATATTTACATACCTGGTAAAAGCTCGAGTTGTTGTCACGTCTTGTCAGTTGGTGTCGTTTGTACACAGTAATAAGTCCTTCTGACGAGATTTTTTATCACTTTACAATTTTCATTAGTACTAGCTAATAACTAAAAAGTGACTCACTGTGTCTGATACCGACTGGCCAACATATCAGGAACCGGTTCTTGAATTATTAATGTTTGCGATACGGTATTTTGTAATCGTAGTGAGCGTCCCTATTTTCGGGATAATTAATTATATTATTAAAGTTTTTTGATAAATTAGTTTCTATATTCTTTAATTCGACATTTTTAATATTTTCCTTCTTTTTCATTTTCCTTTTCTTTCTTTTTATTTAATTCTGGCATTGAAATTCTCGATGTAGAGGAGCTCACCATGGCAGGATAACTTTTACTTATATATGTTAGTGTGTGTTTGCTCTGAGGAAGACTCAAAAATGAGTCGAAACATGTAAGCGCCTTTAGTGAATAAAGAAGTTTCATTCTTTATAAGTGTATTATTTGCGCGACGTCTTCTGCGCCTGACTCCTAGTGCCCTTACTCTTTCCAATTCTTTGATTTGTAGGGGGTCTTTATTAGTTTGATTTATTAACGGATTTGTTATGATAATTATATACGACGTTCAAGCTAATTGCTAGAATTAAAATTTATTATGCTTTAATTTTCTACAGTATTATTTTAATACTACAACAAAATTATTTTCAAATCTGTAATCTACCTAAATCTTTAATTCATCTAACAATAAGTTATTCTTTCCGTGTAGTACCTATCCGTATTATATATTACTTGGCCATGTATCTTGTACTAATAACAAATATTGTAAGTTAAGCACATTTCACAAATTAATGCAAAATAAACATTGATTTAGGTTGATAATAAATCCAAATTAATCTAAATATAAGAACTAAATAAGGACTCTAAAAATTCAAAAAATATTAGGAAAATAGAGCAAATCAGAGTAGGTACGGCACAATATTTGGTGCGCAAAAAAATTCAACTTGGGAACTCGTCTGTTATACATGTCATGCATGGATATAAGAAATTTCAAATTTTTTAACTATTTTAATATCACTCAGGATGGCTTCAAATGTAGCCGAAATGTTCGAGTTTTGAAGCAAGCTGAATATAGTTATATTTAATTTTTATTAATTGCATGTTGAATTTTTTTTTACGCATCAAGTACCATGCCGTGCTCTCATTTGCCCTATTTTCCTAATATTTTTCTGAATTAATCTTATTAATTAATATATTAATTAAATTAATAAGAGTTGGAAGAATATCAAAATGTTAAACTCTCGAAGGAAGGAAAACTATTAAATGTATAATTAGATCAAGTTTGTAATAATTTACAATTTGGAAGGAGAGAAACAATTAGTGCGTCAAAGATATATCCATACTTGTCTTTCGAAAGTAGTAGAGCTCATTATATGGTAAGACAACTTCAAGTAACGAACAAGTTAGACCACAGAAAGGTACCACAGAAACGCAGTGTATGATCATATCATATATTGTTTTTATATTAAACATAAAATGAGTGTAAACACTAATTTCTACACAAACCTTATTGACATTCTATTCTATGAATAGAAATAACTTTATATAAATTTATAATAAAAATATGAATTTGGATCGAGAACAAAAATAATAATTTATAAGCAAAAATTCATGAAATAATAAATTCAACATTATATTATCAAGTTTGATGTGTTTCTTAAATCATAATATTTATACTTACAACTTGTGTATGCAAAATATCCTGTATAAAATCTAAAATAAAGAAAATTGACTATAATTTCCTATTTAATCTTCATAAGATGGAAAGTTATTAGGTGTTAAACTTAATTCCTGCCGTTTTTCGTCTCCAAAATTGATTTGTTTCGAAGGGAAATACCTTAATCAAAGTATTATTAATAAAGTATTATTAATTAATAATAAAATAGAAAATGAAAGAAATTACTTTGATTGAGATATTCATTCATCTTCCCTTCCAAACAAATCAATTTTGGAGACGAAAAACGGCAGGAATTAAGTTTAACATCTAATAATATAATGATGCTAAAACGGTCATAATTTGAGACAAAGAACATAATAAATTATGACAAATCTTACTTAAAAAAAAAAGCTGTAATTTTTTAAAAATAGACCTTCATCCTCTAAAATTTAACGTTATTCTTACTTAGTCTACTATGACTTATACCACCTATTTTTTACTTCGCCATTGTACTTTTATTTTGATAAATGTAAGAATTTCATATGTAGTTAAGATTTAGCTTTCTAGAAAAGAGAATACGTGCCCAATTACAGAAAGTAAATCCTCAGTCTGCTTCTCGAGAACTAGTTTTATTTCTGGCTTTGCAATGTCTGTCTAGCGACTGACATCACGCGTGGCTGCGTCAGAGCCGGACACTTTTGATTTGTTCGCCACTTTAGCAGGTCTCGTTAAAGTTTCTTTCAAGAGCGAGAATGGCTTGATTCCAAGAGAGCATATCGAGCCTTGCCTGTTGCGGTATGAGTTCGAGCGATCTGGCGTTTTCGCGTTCCTGCTAGACCGAGGTTGGAATTCGCGCAACTTTGTGCACTGAACCGGAAGTTGTGCTGACGCGACGACAAAAATTCCCCGGATTATTACCCTCCACCATCCAGTCAGTTATTTCATTGCTAAAATTCTATACTGAAATATCTGAAAAATATAATTTCGCGATATCTATTCTCGAAAATGTCTTTATCAAGAATATATTAGTAATTCAAGATTGAATTATTTAAGCAACGAAGATCCAGCTTCGACCGTAATAGGCATTTTAAATTTCTAGTATTGATTGTGTTTCTCACATATACGGTCTAAATTAAAGATATTGTTTATCAAGAATATTCTCATAGTACTCTGTTCATAGTAGTCTGTTCAATAAAAGCATGAATGATATAACTTTCAGCATATCATTCATGTGTTATCGCGATCCATCAAATTATCAACGGTATTTGTTGTTTGATATCACTTTTTCCATTTGTTTACAAATGTTGTAGACTTTTACAACTGTTTCATATACGACATTTTTAATCCTTTCAAGTACAGTCGAACCTCCGTAAAGTTAACCTCCGTTTTTGTTTTGACCTCCGTAAAAGTCGTGACTTTAACCTCCCATATAGCAATTGAGCACATATGTTAGCGCATGCGCATTTGTTTACTTTTACGAAGGTCGATCGGTCCCGACAAGTTATTTTTATAGAGGTTCGACTGTACGTGCAAAAGAAAACAGCTTCAATCTTTTAATGATGATTGTATGTAACACTCATCGTTAAATCAGTGGTTTTCTATAATAAAATCGAACAATAATTAAGATTCTGTGTATAATGCGTCCTAGAGAAAGAATTCTTCTATCTGCTCAAAAAATTTTGATGTAGCAATTCCTAAATAAAATTTTACTCGGTCATACTCTTGTTACAAGACTATGTTGTAATATTGGTAGAAGTATATCTCAAAGATGTCGACAATAATTGACAATGGTAAAATTGGATTGGATCACTTATTAAAAGCGTTATAATACTGATATTGTGTATTACATACATAATTTTTTTCATTTTTTTACGATAATAGTTTAACAATCATGTTAATCACATTTTGTTAAACATACTGTAATTTAGAATACAAATGACATGACACGTTTTTCATTATTTTTATATTATTTTTTTACTTCTTTATATTTTATTTATAAATTGTAAAAATAAAAAAAATTTGCAGATTCTCTTAAGATAAAATATTTTTTAAGTACTTATGGAAACATAGTCAGACATTACAGTGACAAATCGTACATGTATACACATTACGTCATAAATTCTCTTTATATTATAAAACGTGTTTTTTCGCATTTGATTAGAGTAACAATTATTATACATATATCACGAAATACATGTAACATACTCTTATTTTTTAATAAATTGGCGTTTAATTAACGAGTTTAAATGATCGATCTAAAGCAATATATATATTGAACACTTCTGCACTACTACAGTAGAGTAGTACAGTAGTGCTGTAGTGCCTCAAAGTATTCCTAGTGCTCAGTAGTACTTTTCTACAAGGGATACAGTTATAATTACTGAAAAAGTAACTTTAAGTTACTTTTAAATTGCTTTTTTCATCGAATTTTTACTAATATAGTTTCGATATTCGTTAGAACTGTATTCAGAAACATTATCCAACTGCCTTCATATATCATTTTATCCTTGTTTTTCATCTAATATTAAACAAGGATGATACACGGGGTCATCAGAGTAATGCAGTTTAGGACAATCAAAAAAAAAGACTGGCTTACATTTACATGTTATACAATTTTATTCAAAAAGATAAAAAAATTATATGGCAAAGACGTTTTTCGTTAAAGTAATATAATATAAACACATATGAATATGAATATGAAATAGCACACCTATACAATGTTTTTTGTAAAAAAAATTCTTTTTATATTCGGCTAAAAGTTGCAAATAAATTCCACCACTAATCCAAAATGGTCTACAACCGTTCACTGAGCGCTCTTGTATTTGATTGGCGGATTCCGTTAGATCCAAAAATATAGATCAAATAGGTACAAGAATTCATTGAACGCTTTAATTAAATTTCTTTCTTCTGATTAATCAAATGTTCCAAAGTATTTGTAGCGGCAAGTGGACACTACCGCACATTAAATTGACAAATAAGTTTAAAATATAAAAAATAACTATGAAAGTAATTATTAAATTAGTTACTAGTCACTTAAAAAATGTAACTAAGTTAAGTTATGATTACAGATGGAAAGAAAGTATAAACGAAGTTAAGTTACAGTTACTGAAAAAAAGTAACTCTAACTGTAACTTCGTTACAATGTTACTTTTTTGGTAACTTTACTGGTAACTGCATTACTTTTTTTCTTTGGTAACTGTAACGGTAACGAAGTTACATTTTTTTTTATAATGGTAACGAATTTTACAGTTACTTTTATTGTTACTTTGCACATGATTGGACATGATACGACACAAGCCACTTACACTGTAAAAAAATTTCTTTACACATGTGTATAATAGATGTAAAATAGATTACATGATTAGTATATATATATAAAATCATGCAATTTTACAGAAATTATGTAAATTTTTATTGTGTAAATATATCATATTTTATATTGAAAATTATGTAAATAGCAGGATATTTTGAATATTTTCTGTAATTATCCAAATTTTAGTATTACGTAATATAGCAGAAATTTTTCGCGTATTGCTGTTAAATGTATAATAATATATAGTGCGAAATGTATTGTCATATTCCTGTAACTACACATACACATTGTAATTGTACTTCTACAATCTGCTTAGTTACAAACCAAGAAATTATTTTTATTTGCATATTTCAAATTTACGAATGTGTGGACGTTTACAACTTTATAGTGGGTCTCAAAATTATCCACTATAATAGTTATAATTTTACACAACAATTTTTTACAGTGCATAGCGCTTGAAACTAGAGAAGGCCCCTAGGCCCGTCCGCTGTGATTGGCGGTGGTAGATTTAAAAAAAAAATAACGGAAAAGTAACCAAAATTTACTTTCTCAAATAACGATAACTGTAACGAGTTACTTTTAAAAATCGGTAACTAGTAACGGTAACTTGTTACTTTTTCTACTTGGTAACGAGTAACTGTAACTTGTTACTTTTAAAAAGTAACTTTCCATTCCTTGATATATACATATATATATATCCCATCCCTGCATATATATATATATATATACATATATATATAGGGTGTCCCACTTTAAATAACGGATAGGAATATCTCGGATAGGAATATCTCGGAAAGCATGGTCTCAAATATACAAATAAAATATGGAGAATACGGTATAAAATAAAATAAAAAGTGCGTGGAATGGAAGCAAAATGTGAAATAAAAATCAAATACAAAATCAAATATTACTATAACGTAAAGGACAAAAAGAATTAGGTACGAGATATCAATATGTGATAAGAGATTCAACAAAAAAAGCATTCTATTAGAAGACGGATGTGATTTAAATGGTACAATTTGCGTCTTATATAATGCTAGCTGCGGTAAAACTATAGGATGGTAAGCATTTTGGAGGAAATTTGTTTATATAAAAGTTGTAGGGTACAGACAAGGCTAACTTATGGTGACCTTGACCTTGACCTTGACGATGACCTTCAAGGTCATTTCAATAAAAAGGTCAAGTCAATTTTTTCAAATGGAACCCCTTATTTTTTAACCCGGAAGTGGAAAGAGCGGAAGATTTTACGTCCGAATATGACTTTGACCTTGACCTTCACCGCTACCTTCAAGTGTTCCTTCACCGCTCCATGGTGAGGTTCTATAGTTCTTTTCGGTTTGTGTCCGTTAGTTTGGACCTCCCTGTCGGCCAGCATTTAGCATGGTTGAACCTGAGCTGATATAGCCCGAGCGAATCGTAAGCCACAACACCCCCACCACGAGAAGGTGGACACATGGAGGCACCCAGCCAGTTAAGGCAAGATAGAGGAGTCACCCAGCCAGTTAAGGCAAGATAGAGGAGTTACCCAGCCAGTTAAGACAAGATAGAGGAGTCATCCAGCCAGTTAAGGCAAGATAGAGGAATCATCCAGCCAATTAAGACAAGATAGAGGAGTCACCCAGTTCAGGCAAGGTCGCGTATCATCTAGTTATCAACCTCAATTTTATCATTTTATCATTCAAAAATACTTAACTCCCATCTTTTTCGATCTTCTTCAGAGAATCTTACTCAGTTGATCATTAATAAGCATAATTTATATTAAATTACCGAAATCGTTTAAAATTTGTACGTAAAATCTTCCGCGCTTTCCACTTCCGGGGTAAAAAATAAGGGGTTCCGTTAAAAAAAAATCGACTTGACCTTAAAATGATGAAGGTCGAGATCAATGTCAAAGTCACATGCGGACGTGAAATCTTCCTCTGTTTCCATTTCCGTGGTAAAAAAGAGGAGTTCCGTTAAAAAAATCGACTTGATATTAAAATGACCTTGAAGGTAGCGGTGAAGGTCAAGGTCAAGGTCATATTCGGGCGTAAAATCTTCCGCTCTTTCCACTTCCGGGTTAAAAAATAAGGGGTTCCATTTGAAAAAATTGACTTGATATTGAAATGACCTTGAAGGTTATCGTCAAGGTCAAGGTCAAGGTCACCATAAGTTAGCCTTGTCTGTACCCTACAACTTTTGTATAAACAAATTTC
>NW_017296309.1:111915-122227 GCF_001594075.2 Trachymyrmex cornetzi | reverse complement strand
AAAAGTTGTAGGGTTTCTAAAGACCTATTTACTGGCGCTATGAATTTGATTTTGGGTGGCATCGCCAAGGTCAGGTCAAGATCACATCGATTTTTAAAAATGGAATCCCTCATCTTTCATTATATTTTTTTGTAGCTTACCTCGAGAGCTTTTCAAAACACTATAATAAAATATTTTTTCATTAAATATTTTTCGAATTATAAGGCTCGAAAGTTACAGTACAGTCGGCATTAGCATTCCGCAAGTTGTCTGACCAACGGCTAAAACCTCTTGAATGTTGTTAAGGATCATGTCCTGGATAACATTTGTCAAGATCAAGGTCATTGCAAGCTGTACCTCTTATTTTCATTTTTGCACTAAAAATTCATTTTTACGTAAAAATGAAAATAAGAGGTACAATCACCAATGGACTTAATCTTAACACATGTTATCCAGGACATGATCCTGAACAACATTCAAGAGGTTTCAGCTGTCGGTCGGATAACTTGCGTAATGCTAATACCGGCTGTACTGTAACTTTCGAGCTTTATGACTCGAAAAATACTTAATAAAAAAATATTTTATTATAGTGTTTTGAAAAGCTCTCGAGGTAAGCTACAAGAAAATGTTATGAAAAATAAGGGATTCCATTTTAAAAAATCGATGTGATCTTGATCTGACCTTGGCGATGCCACCCAAGATCAAACTCATAGCGCCAGTAAATAGGTCTTTAGAAACCCTACAATTTTTGTCTGAACACTTTTTCGACTAGACCTTATACTGTGAAGATAAAAGGATGGGATGGGTGGTCTGAAACACCCGGAATATATACAGGGTGTCCCGACCTTTTTTGCCAATCACTTTTGTGTAGATAGAGCGAAATAAACTGAGTCGAAAAATCCTCTACCATTTTGCAATTTTCGCAATAGTTAACAAGATATTAATTACTAAAAATTACAAAATATTAGTCTTGAATAACTTTTTACTCAAATACTATCAATTTTACAGAAAAACTACAAGAGATAAAAATTATTTATTTTCTTCTCATAAAGTTCTGAGAATTTTTTCAGAATTTTTTAATACCGTATTTTCTCATATTGGCAAAAATAAGAAAATGCAGTAGTAAAAAGTTGATAAAAAATTTTGAAAAAATTCTCGGAATTTTATGAGAAGAAAATAAATAATTATTGTCTCTTACAGTTTTTCTGTAAAGTTGATAGCATTTGAGTAAAAAATTATTCAAGACCATTATTTTGCAATTTTTAGTAATTAATATCTTGTTAACTAATGTGAAAATTGCAAATTATATATATATATATATAATTGCTTCACGATCATAATTGTTTCATATTACTTTTACACAAGGGCGACTCAGTAATTGCTGTTAGGGATGTCAAAGGACGTAATTTCAATATTAATGCAATTTTCAGTTAAGTGATCGATAAATAATATATGTACAATTGCTGTTGTATATACATAAATTATATTCATTTATAGTTATGGAAGAAAGGAAGTTCACACACACCTCTGATTTCACATCTAAATTTCAGTCCTCTCGATTAGCATCAATAAGTCACACTTACGCAATTTTGTTAAAGAAAAAAATCGTTTGTTTTAGCATCTGGAGACACTGGTAGTGTCTCGGCGCTAAGCCAAGCGCAGCGACACTGCCGTGGCTACTATACGCGAATCTGTCAAGATTTCCAGACGGCGATTATGGGATCTCAATAACGGCTGTCTCGATTGAGTTCTAAGTGTGCTCAATCGATGGCATCCGCTCGGAATATATAATGAAAGTGTTTTTGTTTTTTCTCTACGTGCTCTACGAGCGGAGATATTGTGATGTTAAATGATGCAAAATCCGAACTTGAAACTTTTAATCTGGAGACACTGGTAGTGTCTCGGCGCTAAGCCAAGCGCAGCGACACTGCCGTGGCTACTATATACTTCTTCTTCTTCTAGTATTTAAGTGGTCCAGGTTCCGGCGATAATAGAAACCGGATAAACATGGCCAGTCTTTGCCTAAACCCCTTCAGTCTTCGAAAAGCAGGAAAGGATGTCACAGAGCTACAGTGAGATATCTATAGCCTTAAAAAAGGAGGATAGGAGACGGCATAGCTTGGATGATGGTTGTTCAAGTATGGGAAAGATGTCGTTAGAGCATGACGGAAAGGATTCCTTAAGGTGCCTGCACAGAGGGCCGAATTTGTCTCTAGTGAGAGGGCAATAAAATATTATATGGTTGGCATCTTGCCTGGGGTCCCCGCAAGGACACGATGGAGAATCCACTATATTTTTCCTATGTAGACTGTAATTTAGGTTGTAGTGATTGGATCTCAGTCTATTGACCATCACTATTTCCCTCCTGTTCAGAGCCAATTTATGATACCATGGGATGGATTTAGTCGGAAAGAGCTCCGCGTATCGCGCCCCAGTATCCAGAGCTTTCTGATCAAGATAGTTATTGAAGCGGTGCTTAAAATTGGCGCACGTGCTTCCACTTGAGTATCCGTGTAGGGGGTTCTGAAGTATCCTCTGGGGCCCGATGAACACACTTCTTTAGCTGCTCTGTCTGCAACCTCGTTACCTGGGATACCCTTATGTGCAGGAATCCAATACAGCAGACACTCGATTCCCTCAGACTTCAGCTTAAGTAAAGTTTGTTTGATTCTGTGGATAATGTAATTCCCACTGATGATTCTGGCTGAGCTAATAGCCTCCAAAACACTGCGTGAGTCCGAGAAAATGATCACCCTCGTCGCTCCTGCATCCAGTGCAATTATTAGGGTTTGCAAAATGGCCCATGCTTCCGCCGTGAACACCGAGGCACTAGTAGTAAGCTTAAACTTAAAGCAGCCTCCCAGTTCCGGAGAAAAGGTCGCAGCGCCCGCGCAGCCGTCCTCAGAGATCCTAGATCTATCCGTGTAGAAAGAGTGAGCGCTCCGGCGCTAATATCAGGCAGTTTGCTAAGGAATTCTTGAGTGATCTCTTGGTTGCTGCGGTCTTTAACTCCTAAAATGACCTCCCCGAATTTTTTGCGAAGTATAAAGGATAAGTAATCGCGCTCAAAAGCCGGGAGAAACAGAGATCTGTGTAAATCGATTAACTCACATTTATTAATACAGAAGTTCCTAAAAGACAAGGATTTGTTTAACGCATAGGCTTTATGTGAAGTGGTACGAGCCATATATTCCAGGCGTTCGAGACTATGCATAACAGGAAGATTTACTTTAGACATACATTTTAGTACAAAGTTTGCGCTCAGAAAGTCAAATCTAAGTTTAAGAGGTAGTTCTTTGGTTTCACACAAAATGACATTAATGGGCGTAGATTGTCTATATCCCATAGCTATTCTGATCGCCTTATATTGTAGTCTTTCAAGTTGTAGAAAAAGGGTGGAGTTTCTATGCCACGTAAAAATTTGACAGGCGTATTCTATGGCGCCCCTGAACACCGCTCTATAAATACCAAGGAGGCACTGAGGCTGAGACCCCCACCACACGGCCGCAAGCGATGAAATGATCTGTATAATCGCTCTGCCTTTCTTAATCAGGAACTTAAATTGAGACGAACCCCTCATCTTGCAGTCCATGATCACGCCCAGGAACCTTGCCTGCTCCACCCTGGGGACTTCCTGGTGGGAAATAGTTAGAGGGATGTCTATTGCTCTTGATTTTTCCCTTTTACGAGAGAAGACCATCCATTTTGACTTTGCAGGAGAGAGCTCCAAGCCTTTTTCCCTCAGAAATTCTTCGACCCTGTTCAATGAGAGTTGTACATTTAGCTGCGCGTCCGCAGGATTGACGCCAGATGCATATATGACAATGTCATCCGCATATTGAAGAAACTCCGACCCCTCGGATATACATCCATCGATTCTTCTTAACGCCAAATTGAAGAGTAAAGGGCTGAGTATTGAGCCCTGTGGGGTGCCCTTATATGCGAAATTCTTGTCGCTAATAGCACCATCCTCTACAAAATGAACAGTTCTGCAGAAGATCAAGTTTTCCACAAACTTCCTAATACTTGCCGGAACGCCTACAGCTTTCAGTTCATTTAAGACTGCCAAAGGGTGAATGTTATCGAACGCTCCCGCGATGTCCAGAAAGACAGCCACTACCACTTCCCCGCCGACGAATGACGCATGAATGTTATTGGAGAAGGTAGTTAAGCTCTCTGCACAAGAACGACCAGGTCGGAACCCCATTTGCTCCTGGGGCAGAAGTGATTTGTGTTCCGTCAGCCACAACAGCTTCCAGTAAACCATCTTCTCCATGAGTTTAAGCATGCATGAGAGCAAAGATATGGGTCTCATACCAGAGCTGTCCGATTTAGGAATAAAGATTACTAGTGCGATCTTCCATTCTTCCGGGATGATCCCCTTTGCGAGAAAGCTGTTGAATAGTTCCAATAAGAGATTCCTGAATTCCTTGGAAAGGTTATTAATGATGCCATAGCAAATGCGATCCAAGCCCGGGGCCGATTTCTTGTTGGCATGGCTAATGGCTAAATCAAGTTCGTTATATGTAAAAGAAAAATCAATCTTTTCTATCGAAGAACTGTCTCTAAGGTTCTCCTGTTTCATCTCCTCTAAACTTCTGGTGAAGTCCTGAAAACAAGAAGGGGGGCAGAGCTTCTGTTTAGCTGATTCTAAATTTCTCCTCTCCTCGAGTGGATCATAATTGCGATTAGAAGCCTGAGCCAAATTGCGGCGCTTAAAGGATTTAATTAGCGACCAGATTTCAGCCGTGGGTGTTTTACAAGTGAATGATTCCACGTACCGTCTCCAGCCCTTTCTTTTCTCCTTGTATAGTACTTTAGAGCACTTTGCTCTAGCTTTTTTAAAGGCCATGAAGCTCTCGATTGTGGATTTCCTTTGCCAGCGTTTAGCCGCCTCCCTGCGGTTGACAACGGCCTTTTGGCATGCCTCCGTCCACCACGGAGGAGAAGCGCGCCCATTGGGTTGAGAGACGGTACGCGGTTCTTTGTGTTTGCTGTTACTACACTCTGATGCAAGATTAACAAGATGATTTGTCAATTTGGTATAGTTCTCGCATTCATTGTCACCAAGCGAGCTGAGAAAAGAGTCGGCAGTAGCATCCAGGGCTTTCTGAAATTCAATAAGTACTTTAGAGTCCAATTTTATACGATATGAGTACCGCTTTTGCGATTTCAGGCTTCTCCCGACTTTAGTCGTGACCGGGTAGTGATCACTGCCATAAGTGTCATCATTTGTACAGACCTCGCAGAGAGGAGCAACACCAGATGTGGCTATGGTAAAATCAATGACTGAGGTTCTTGAGCTCGGCGGAAGTAAAAGAGTAGGCTTCTCGTCACTCATTATGCATCCATTAATGCCCTCCACTGCATCCAGCAGCGACCTTCCTGCCCTGTCCGTAGTCGAGCACCCCCAAGCGGAGTGATGAGCGTTGAAGTCTCCAACCAGGATGCAGTTCCCTTGAGCTTCTCCGAATTGCAAAAGATCTGCGTAGAATTGGGTGCCGATTCTGCGATTGGGATGGCAGTATACATTGATGATAGCGATGCTTTCATCATCCGATACAACCTCGATGGCTTGTAACTCGACATCATCATGTTGTAGTTGTGATGAGTCAATTATGCTAAAAACAATATTATTTCTTATTAAAATGCACGTGCCTCTCATACCTGGGTTGATGATGTCCGCTCTAATAATGTGAAAGCCTCTGAGAACAAATTTCGACGAGGGATGCAACAAAGATTCCTGAACACAGATAATATCGTAATCGTTACAAATCTTTTGCAAAAAGGGTAATTTGCCTCGCAGCCCACAGCAGTTCCACTGTAGGATTCTAAACGATCGTGGAGCCTTCCTATTGTTGGTGAAGAGGACTGTATGATGCTGATGTGCCAGTGGAGTCAAATAAGTTGCTTTCTTTTAATCCAGAAAAGAGACTGAAAATAGACCCCAAATTGAAATTAGAGCTGTTAAACATAGATGCTAACCTTTGTAAAAAATCAATGATGGGATCGATGAACGATGTAAATTGTTGGATGTTAAATAGGCTTCTGTTAAATAGGTTAAAGAGGAGGTCCAGTATTTGTTCCAAAATGCCAATACTCTCATGATGCCAGTTCTGTCGCGAATTTTCTTCTTGTTGTGAACCTGTTATGTTATCATTTATCCTGAGCGGGTACTGGTTATTAATATATGAGTGACCATTTGGTGATAGGAGAAGTTCCTTGTGTTTTTGCGACGTGGAAGTAAATTTGTTCGAACTGTGAGCCGACTTGTTGTGTCCACGAGCCTGAGAGGTGCGTTCTGTTGGAAGAGTTTCCATGCTAACAATTCTTGGTTTGTTTGTAGAACGTGAAAAACGTGATTGTGTAGATAAAATATCAGCATAACTTCTCTGATGATGTAGTTCATGTTCTCCTAGGTCATCGTCCCTTAAGTTATAAAATCTGTTAGAGAACTTATCTCGGAAATGCTCCTTGTCTTGTTGTGTAGATCTTGAAGAGATGTACGGGAAGTTCCGAAGATCGTTTTTGGCTGGATATCCGTTATTAGCATTTATTATCTTTCTAGCTTCTACCTAAGGAATGTTTTCATATGCTGCCAGATTAAGTACTTCTTTGTATCTGCGGATGACAGGGCAGTCAAATGACGTAGCTAGATGTTTCCCCTCGCAGTTGATGCAAGTGTGTGGCAAATCTTTGTTGGCACATACCACCTTGCTTCCATGCTCTTGACCACAGTATAAGCATCTGGGCTTATTACTCTTGCAATCTTTTCCAATATGGCCCACACGGTAACACACATAGCATATTCTCACCTTGGGAATGTATGGCTCGACAGAATAAAGGGCATTAAAGAAAACAATTTCTTTAGGAAGCGATTGACCCGCGAATTTGATACATAACGTTCTAGAAGGTATGTAATTACATACAACTTAAGTTGGTTGATTATTGACAATCATACGACGATTAAGACGTTGAATATCTATAATTTTAGCGTTATTGCGGATATTTTCCTTGATACATTCCAACGGCAATGACTGATCAACCCCCTTGATGATACCCGTTCTAAGTACACGAAACGATGGTATAAATGCTCTTAGTTTGTATTTTTCAAAAGCAGGGTTAGACACCATGCGATTCGCTGCAGTCGATGATTTTACTTCAATGAGCGCTTTACCCGCGCCTTTTGATGCATAAAATGTCGTTGGTCGCAATTTCCGTTACAATACGCGAAAGAACCGAAAAGTGCATAGTAGAATTTTTATCCGAGTAAACGTACACCGCAAAAGGCGCCAAATCATTTGCGGAATAGAAATGTGTGGTTTTGTGTGGATTGACCTGCACCGATTGCGACGTATTAACGATTTCCGGTTCTTTTCTTTTGTCTGTCTCATTGCCGCTTTTATTGGCTGGGGGGGATGCGGCTCTCGCCAACGAGCTCGAATCGACCAACTTAACCTTATTTGTGCCAGTATCGATATCGGTGCTCGACATGCCACGCTTTCTAGATATTTGGACAAATTCCTGGTCAATTTCCATGGGCAAAGGCTTGTCCCCACTTTCCGACTGACAATCAACTTTGGTCGACAAAGATTTTGCTTCTTTAAGGAGGCTGGCAAGCGAAGTGTCTATGGTGTGAGCATCCAAGTTCCCATCCCCTGAGGATTCATTAGCTTTCTGATAAGAGGAATTGGGATTGGGATTCAGGTGGTGCGAAGACGTAACAGGGGATCGCGACCCGTTCCCGAGAGGGTTAACGGAATCGGAAATGTCCTCCCCCGTTTCCTTGCCCGGGGGCGACGCCCCGAGCATAACCTGCTTGTCCACTCGACTGTACTGACGATGAGAGTCACGCGCACAAAACCGTTAATCCCGGCCAGCCACGCAAGCCAGCAAGCACACGTCGTGTACCCGAGCCTTCCTCACGATACACGTATCTACGATCTCGAAACGTTCCTTTACGTCCGAACACTTCGAGGCGCGGCGCGCGAATCTCGGCTACTATATACGCGAATCTGTCAAGATTTTCAGACGGCGATTATGGGATCTCAATAACGGCTGTCCCGATTGAGTTCTAAGTGTGCTTAATCGATGGTATCCGCTCGGAATATATAATGAAAGTGTTTTGTTTTTTCTCTACGTGCTCTACGAGCGGAGATATTGCGATGTAAAATAATGCAAAATCCGAACTTGAAACTTTTAATTTAAGAAACGTCATCGTCGTCATCGTCGACAAGGTTATGGGGTGGGGGATATGTCCTTTTGGATTTTTCGGCGCTAGAGGTAAATATGGCGCTGGCAATGTGCATGGTCACATCACACATGTGTCCGTTTTCTGTGGTTGAACTGCGGCTGATGATTAGGTTAGGAAAACTGTCACATCGATGGCATAGACAGAGGACACGTAAGTAATTTTCTTTATAAATTATGAGCATAAATTACAGACGTTTCGACATTATTATTAAATGTAGGAATAACATATTCTAATAGATATAGTAAGCGTCCCAATGAAATAAAGTAAAGTTGCTTACTATATCTAGAATATGGTTTATACATTTGAAGCAAACACAATAATGATGTCGAAACGTCTGTAATATATATATACTTATGATTTATAATATATGACATTTTACAAAAAACATTTTGTGTTGGCTCACATTGGTAATTCTCTCTTAATTGATTTCTGTTATCATGGTGAACATTGTTGTCTCAAATTTACAGGCAAAGAAAAGGAAGGAGAAAGAAGGTGGTTAGTTAGAGAATAGAGAATTTCTAATCCGAAACAAGTCGATCGCAGTGACATTGGTGATGATTGTGCTGTGGTGCATCGACGATCTTTTATGATTTATAAGGTATTAATAAATCAAAGCCTTTTTTCTTTCAATATTTAACAAATAAGTTAAGGAAAAATTGTCAATGTGAGCCAACATAAGATGTTCCTTCGTGAAATATCTGTCAAATATTATAAATCTAGAGTATAAATTACAGACGTTTCGACATTATTATTGTGTCCTCTTTAAATTCTAGATGTAGTAAGCGTCCCAATGGAATAAAGTAAACTTGCTTACTATATCTAGAATATGGTTTATACATTTGAAGCAAACACAACGATGATGTCGAAACGTCTGTAATTTATATTTGTGATTTATAATATACGACAGTTATTATTTCGCAAAAAACATTTTGTGTTGGGTCACATTGGTCATACTTCCTTAATTGATTTCTGTTATAATTTCTTATTCTTATAATGGGAACATTGTTGTCTTAAATTTACAGGCAACGAAAAGGAAGGAGAAAGATTAGAGAATTTCTTATTAATCCGAAACAAATTGATTCCAATGACTAGGGCCCGGATGTCCGGGCGCGATCCTTTCGACTCACTAGCACGCAGTGGTGCTTCGCGCGCGACCCGGGATCGCGCCCGAACATCTGGGCCGTAGCAATGACATTGGTGATGATTGTACTGTGATGCATCGACGACCTTTTATGATTTATACGGTAATAATAAATCGAAGGCTTCTTTCAATATTTAACAAATAGGTTAATGAAAAATTATCAATGTGAGCCAACACAAGATGTTCCTTTGTGAAATAACTGTCATATATTATAAATCTAGAGTATAAATTACAGACGCTTCGACATCATTATTGCGTCCTCTTTAAATGTAGGATTAACAAATTCTATATGTAGTAAGCATCCCAATGAAATAAAGTAAAGTTGCTTACTATATCTAGAATATGGTTTATACATTTGAAGCAAACACAATGATGATGTCGAAAGGTCTGTAATATATACTTATGATTTATAATATGATAATTATTTCGCAGAAAACATTTTGTGTTGGGTCACATTGGTAATTCTTTCTGAATTGATTTCTGTTATAATTTCTCGTCATGGTGAACATCGTCTTAAATTTATAGGCAACGAAAAGGAAGGAGAAAGATTAATTAGAGAATTTTTTATTAATCCGAAACAAATTGATCGCAGTGACATTGGTGATGATTGTGCTGTGGTGCATCGACGACCTTTTATGATTTCTAAGGTATTAATAAATCGAAGGCTTTTTTCTTTCAATATTTAACAAATAAGTTAAGGAAAAATTGTCAATGTGAGCCAACACAAGATGTTCCTTTGTGAAATCTTGTGAATCATATATTATAAATCTAGAGTATAAATTACAGATGTTTCGACATTATTATTGTGTCCTCTTTAAATTCTAGATGTAGTAAGCGTCCCAATGAAATAAAATAAACTTGCTTACTATATCTAGAATATGGTTTATACATTTGAAGCAAACACAACGATGATGTCGAAACGTCTGTAATTTATACTT
>NW_017296309.1:107336-111714 GCF_001594075.2 Trachymyrmex cornetzi | reverse complement strand
TTTTTATTATTTACTTAACTCTAATGATATGTATCATGTGTATAAAAGATTCTCTCTATGGAATTTTAAAATTATATATAAACTTACCTTTTTAAAAAATTTATTAATATATTTATTAATATTTATTATTATAAGATTTATTAATATAAAGTATCACGTCTTGTACTTCGCAAGCCCGAATTTTGAAATACCCTGTAGATTTTGGTGACTTTTTAAGATGTTTAATATTTATTTACACCCCCGAATATATGACTCGGAAAGGACCTTACAATTTCTCAGAGTTTTAATCGTTTCTAAACTCGAAAACTATATTAATGTTATCCCTGTCTGCACAATACGTGACAAACACGTCTCTATGACGTGCCTACTCGTCACATGTTACGTCGCAGCGACTGCTCGAAACGTAGTAGACACGTCGTTGACACATGACTAACAGTCAAATTTTTGGTGACAGTAACGTCGCAGTGACGAATATTTGTGACTTTATGAAACGTGTTGAACACCTATTTGTGACCTAAGACTTCGTTTTTCATTATCGTTTTTCATTATCTGTTTAAATTAACTTATGGTTAGGCTTAACCTGATATTTTATCCAATAGGCTTCATCTATAATCATGTCATATATGAAGTCTTTGATGTCGAAATATTGAAAACCGTTATGCTGGATTAACACTGCATCCGATTTGCGTCGTACGACGCCCTGCAATCAATCAGAAAACAGGATTCCGATGATACGAAGCAAAATCCATCCAGAATTCTGTTTTCTGATTGGTTGCAGAGCGTCATACGACGCACATCGGATGCAGTGTGAATCCAGCAATACTGTAGCAAATAGGGTTAGGATCCTCAACAAATTTTCTATCGGTTAATATTATTCAGTTTGAAAATAGCAGAAAAAGAAAATATTATGCGTAGAGAGAAACTATACACAAAAATTATAATTATCAAAGAATAAAAAACAATTACTTACTTTTTAATTGTACACTGTCGTTTGTACACTCAATCCAATCTGACTCCTACATTTATCCGCGCTAAACGTCGCCATTGATTCTTCGAGAATCAATTTTGTCAACTATACATTATGTTCTCTATGCACGTCTATGCGACGTGCAAAAAACGTTACATATTTTTTGCGATTTTGCCACCAAAATAGCATGTCTACGCACGTCGTTGCGATGTGCAAGAGACGTTACATAAGGCCTGTTCTTTTTCGCTGAACTTTTGCACCAGTTCATCTTTCTTCCTTATCTCTGCAGGAGGAAAGAAAGGAAAGAAAGATGAATTGGTGCAAAAATTCAGCCAAAAAACAAGTCTATATTTTCTGCGACTTTGCGACCAAAATAGCATGTTTCTGTTACATATGTGCAGGCAGGGATATAAAACAAGTGGCATTTCTCTTTGATTTCTAGTATCCAGCTCTAGTTCGTGTACTGTACCTATAATATATATTTACCTATAATATATACGCGAAGATGAAAGTTATGTCCAGCCGACTGACCGTTTTAATTCGCGAGTTTTATCTTGAAAGAGATAGAAACAAATTTAATCAACGATCATTATGCGCGCTCTCTCGCTCTGTAAAAGGTACAGTCACCACGCGGTAAAGTTTTCTCGGTACTTTCCATAACAGCGAAAGGAAGAGCCTGGCCTGGTTACCAATTACCACCTTCGAAACTCGCCCCTCGTTTCTTCGTATTGTATCTTAATTAACGGCACTTTTTAGAGGGTTCTGCTAATATAATGGCCGTCGCTTCCGGCAGCGAGAGAGAGAGAGAGAGTCCTGCAATTATTCTCCCCTCCTGCTCACCCCTTCCTCGCACGAAGCAGCAAACTCCAGCACACTTCTTTGGATCCTCGCGGTTTTCGAATTGCTGATTGACTGTATTAAGGTTTGGAAGTTTCCGAGAAGCAAATTTCTCGGTAATTTATAAAAGTTGATGACCTTTTGAATTCTTAAAAGTTGATTAATTAACCGACAGCCTGTAATCTTTTCTTCCACTTTCTTGGTCTATTTTTTTACGTATTGTTACTTCAATACTTTCAAAGAAAAACTCCCATAATTTTCTTTATTCTCTTGCAATTTAAAATCTGTTTTATTTTTATGTAAGTAATTAACTTTCACAGAACGAGAAAGCACTATAGTGGCGCTAAAACATATGTATTATACTATTTGAATATTATAATAATATATAATTTTATTTGTGTTATGTTATTCGAATCAGTATAATTATATTAAAGGCAAGAAATGTAATGAAAAAAAATAAATTACAACAAATCTTATTCAAGGAAAAGTTTTAAAATTTTAAAAATAGATTTCCACTCTTTAAAAGTTAATTGTTAATGTAGATAATTTCTCTTCAAGATTTTAAAGAAAATATCTCTAAGGAACGGTAACGTTTACACATGTACACACGATTGTGAAATGCCATTCGTCAAACTGACTGTCACAAGTGTCGTTTAGACAAAAATTTCGCTCATCATTCTGCAATCAATCGAGCAATGTTCTCTGATCGATCATCGCCATGTGCGCGCTATATCTTAATCGCCGTTCATCGGCGAAACTCGACAAAGATGGCCGTTTTCAATCAAGGGAATTTCACGCAGGCGGTAATTAGCAAACGTATCACATCGTTCTGTCATCCAGATGCAAGAGATGCTAGATACTCTCGAGTGAAACCTGCACATATTGTCCATGATTTCCATACAATGTGACGTACAGTAAGACTTCGTTAATTATCATGATGTTACATCAAATACAATTTTAACTCTTTCGCTCTTGTAAAATGATACACTTCCCATTAACTTTAGCGAATTGCGATTAATGCACGACATTTTCTTCGATGTTGGTTGAAGTTAATTGTTGCAGCGGAACGGCATAGAAGTAAAACATATTCTTCAATTTTCGACATCGAGTTAGAAGTGCTGAATTGTTTCCGTCATTGTGTCTCATGCATTATTTCCAGCTGAGAATAGCTAACTTGAAACATCGTGTTCTTGATTCAATTACGAAACACAAAAGTATAAATAATTCCTAGGTAAATTCACGCAGTCGGAAAGTTTTTCCGTTTCGTTACAAAGCCTTCGAAAACAGAGAGAATTTTACTTTCTCATCTCTTTAATTTCTAAAAATCTATCGTTAATTTGTAGTCCTCAGAAAACTATATATGGTAATACTTGCGATATATTTCTATCAATATTAAAAATTGTATTATATCTTAAAATTTTAATAAACTTCTCCGCTCTTCACCCTCACACAAATCTAATGCTAGCCAATTTAATATGAGCTAATTTAATGTGAAAGATAGTTTTATTAATTAAAAAATATAATTATTTATTTCAAGTATTAAAATCACTGTTGTTTATTGCATTTAGTATTATAAATAAGTAATTAATTAATTACTGTCTTTCAGTAATAAATTAATCAATATTAAATTTCTATATGGGTAATTCGAAAAAGATGTAATATCCCTCAAAAATTAAAAATTTAATATATTTGTAAACAATAAATAAATAATAATTAATGATCAAGTATTTCATATATTTCTATATGCAAATCATGATAGTACGCGAACAAATTTATCTATTGTATAATATACACAATAAGATATACAATTTCGATATTCTGTCACAAGGACTTGTCTGAGTATTTAATAAGTTTGCTTGTTTAATCTTATCAAAATTCGTGTTTTATTCCTTGAATTTCGTTACATATTCAGTTTTACATATATAGATTCGCGAGAATTCAGATAAATTATGCATATGCAGTCACAGTTCAGAAACTCTAGTGGAGAAGTAAAGTGTAGTATTAGGTATGCAAGTCACATGCTTCTGCTAGATATGATGGTCTCTGACGTACCACTCATGTCGTTCGGAAGAGTTAGACGGTTTAACAATTTATAATCCTGAATGCATCTCAGTTATCTTGGACACGATATGCAATAAATTTATCAATTATTTTAAACGCCCTGTTCCTTGCAATTGCGAGTAATCAATAACGTACTTTCACATTTGCAAGCTTTATTGCCAATTAATTATAAGTACAGAAATTAACAGTTTTAATTTAATTCATCATAAAATTTCTCTTGCTCAAAGATACTTGCAAGTAGAGCAAATTTCATTAAAATAAAAATGAAGTGGTATTCAATATCAAAGATGAGAAATAAATTTTCATAGTTTCTTATGGAGGAAAGAATGTAATGTATATTTTATGTCATAAAAATAATAAAAAATAAAAAATAATAAAAATAATGCATATCGAATATGTTATAACAGAATATAATTAATACGAGGGTCACTATTTATATTTTGAGCCTAATAATAAAAATAATAATAAAAAAACAATAATTTGTCATTTATTGTTTTTCAAAATATTCTCCTT
>NW_017296309.1:104407-107149 GCF_001594075.2 Trachymyrmex cornetzi | reverse complement strand
TTGAGTGCTCAAATAGTCGGTTGTTAGACGAGATGTGTGACAGCTGGCATCGTCTTGATGAAGAATGATCCGGCGGCGCTTGTTTGTTTTCCTTATTTTACTGAAGACTTCCGGCAAACAAATGGTTGTGTACCATTCAGAATTGACCGTTCTACGCTCCTCTGAAGGCACTGTTGCCACATGACCAGTTTTTCCGAAAAAACAGGCGACCATTTGTTTCGAAGTGCTTCGAGCGCGAACAACTTTTGTTGGATTTGGTTCATCTTGAAACACCCATACAGTCGACTGCTGTTTAGTTTCCGGCTCATACGCATAGATCCATGATTCGTCACCTGTTACAATCTTATACACGTCTTTTGAAGCACCGCCATTGTATTTCTTAAGCATTTGTTTGCACCAATCGACACGAGCATCTTTTTGAGATTTTGTCAGATTATGTGGGATCCAACGAGAACAAACCTTTTTCACGGCTAAATGATTATGCAATATTTCATATATGCTGGTGGAACTAATGCCCAAGGTTGTCTCAATCTCACAGTATGTCACATGACGATCTTGCATTATTAGTTTTTGCACAGCATCAATGTTTTCTGACACAACAACTGATTTTGGACGACCTTCACGACTTTCGTCGGTGAGCGAACGGCGACCACGATTAAATTCGTTATACCAGCGTTTCACAGTGGCAAAGGATGGGGTTTTATCGCCAAAAATGGAAGTAAGTTGATCGATGCACTCCTGTCTTGATAATCCACGTCAAAAGTCGTAATAAATCATTGCACGAAAATTTTTACGAGTTAATTCCATTTTTTCGCTGAGACACAATTTTCAAGTGACTGTAAACAATACAAATCGTGCTCAAATAACAAAACGTTCTGAAGAAAGTTATGGTAAAAAATGTCAAACTTTCTAGTGGAAACGTCCGATGGCACCTGACAACACTCAGTGTTGCCAAGGCTCAAAATATAAGTAGTGCCCCGTATATGGAATCTTGTTAGGTCTACTTTAATCATTAATCTCACGCAACACGCTCGAATAAATACCATTTCCATTTTTTTGCCACGACAATTTGACAAAAAATGCGATGTGTGTAGCGTGAAATGCTCACTTTATCTATATTTCACGTAGCTACTCGTTCAATTTCAGCGAACACACGCGAGAAATATTTTACAATTTTATATAAAATAAAATAATATATTAAACGCAATATCAAAAAGATCTATCCTCAAGTAATCTGTCAGCTGGAAAACAAGATATAGATCTCTTTTACAATTTTCGTATCTGTCCGCACAAATTAAACGCGAATATCTTATACTGAAATCGTATATCTCTCGGAATTGTGCGTCAAGTAGATGTTTGTTTGCTCCAACTGCAACAAGACAGGTGGCGAAACCTTTCGACCAGCCACTTTAGTGGAAACTTCTAAGCGAAAATCTCCCCTTCGTAACGCGTTTACGCCCTGTCTCCCGTAATACTGAAAATGTCAGGATAAAATCCAGCAACATTTTATCCGCCTTGTTTCTTAGAGATTATTCGATGGCGCTATTTTGATATTTCAGTATTTGTCTCTTTTTTTCCAAAAATTATAAAATTGCATAAATCAATTTACAATAAAGATGTTCTTTTCTGAATGTTACATTACTTAATGTAAGATTAATACATGGAAATTATATACAACAGTATTATTTATTAGATATTTAAAAAATTTATTACTTAAAATATGTCAAGAAATTTGATATTAGTCTGAATTCTTAATTATTCCATAACAAATTACAATTACTCATGTTTATGTAAAAAATTAAAACACACACACATTAATTAAAACATTAATTTTTTATTCTTTAATAACTGAAAAAATGGATAATTAATACCACACGGAGAGAAGTAGTAAACAAATATAATAATGTAATTTGACAGGAAGTTTTGCGAAATAATGCAATGATATGCAATGCAAAAATTTGAAATAAGCATGCAGCGATAAAATCAGAACGAGTATAATAATTACGATTTTCAAAGAAAAAACAGATGAAATTTTTATCAAAATACGAGAAACAGAAATTTTCCAATAAAATTCACACACACACACAGTGAAATATATATAACTTCAATGGTGATTCAAATATCCGGGCAATGCAATGAGTTATCGATCAAATGACGTCAACCATTATAAAATACCTTCATATTTCTACCCACATCTTCGTTATCATGCTAGAATTTAATTGGTCTTACTTTACGCGGAATTGATGCGTTCCGAAATTGATTATCGTGATTGCCGCTAAAAGCGCGACTAAGAAATATTGTTAATCTTTCTTTTGCTAAAAAAGACGCCACACAAATTGAAATACTATTTTTAAATCTTTTAAATATTGTATAAAATTTAAGCTTGCCAAGTTTTGTTAACTTTGTACAAAAAGCGCTCTATGAAATTAATAATAAAAAGAATAGTAAAAAAGACCTATTAATTTTAGTCGATAAACGATTCTTGTGAGTTTAAAAATAATACTATATACATATATATATGGGGCATTCTTTCTCAAATCAGCCTGCGCATTTTATTTTTAAAGATAAAATTTTTTTCGAAGCGTCAAAATTTCCGCCTAAACCTCAATTTTTTGATGCCGTATGGTGTTTTTTATTTCCTTCTTATGGGTGTGACCATACGTTAAAAATAATGCTCAGACTTATCAAAATACTTTAAAAATGCAAAAATAACGTTTAGAGAGCTTTTTTTTTAATGATTTA
>NW_017296309.1:92192-104193 GCF_001594075.2 Trachymyrmex cornetzi | reverse complement strand
TATATATATATATATATTCGCTCATGAATATGTTATTATAAATAAGCAAAATTGTCTCATACGCGCAATGATCGGAAAAATTCTATGATTTACTGATCATTGAACGATACAATCGGAACGTTTATTTTTAAGTAGTCTGATGTAAAATGAAATTCCTATCACTATATGAGCAGTTATATGCATATATGCAATGTATATTTGCATACCTAATTTCTAGAGAATAGCTCATATCGTAGTTACAAGATTTCAATTTTGCTGTAGTTATAAGGCTTTATTACAATCGCAATGGGAATTACGCAACTAGAATGACACATTATTATTCTTGCATTTGGCAGCTGTAGATATCGTAACATGATAGGAATACGCGCAAATTGCAAAGAGATTATTTTAACATTCCAATATGTAATTCATACCGAAGTATGGATTTAATTTAATACCTCATCATGGTAAACAAACATGGATAATAATCGATTATTATAGCCGTATTATTGTTAACAATTGTAATTAAAATTAAACCGAGTATTATTGATACTAGTTACATGGCTTCTAATTAAATAAATATGTACAGTAAAATGATTCTTAGCTCAAGCGTTATAATTCAGATCGACGATTAAAATAATACGTGATCGCATAGATTAAATTGGTAAAAAAAGACTGTGATGCCTTTGCTCAAAAATTATTGATAAAAAGTAACAAAAAACTTTGATGGAAAAATGTAAAAGTACAAAAATTAAGCTATAGAGATAAATTCATGCAAACATAATATTATATCGCATACAACATTGTGCAACTTTCTATCTTAATTACGTTCAAAATTAAATGATAAAATATCAAGATACATGCTAATTACTTAGCTAATGATAAAGTTAATTAATATTGACTAATAAAACTTATAGCATCTAATTAAATAATTAATATCATAAGTAGACACATATGCGCATATAGTATGTATCATTCTTGATAATTGGATAATTAAATCATCTGGATCGTGTGTATTTCTAATAATATTAAATAAAATTGTTTTCAATTTGAATAAAAAATTACAAAAAAAGAAATATAGTAGATTTAGATTAAATATGTAGTTTTAAATATACAGGTTTTAAAAATACAGAAGAAAATAATAGTTTTGCTGAACTGTAAAAATTTAGCTAGATACAGATCCAAAAATAATTTTATTAGATCATCAAAATAATTATATAAGACGTTCGAACTGATTGCTAGAATGTCAAAACTTTTTACAGCATTGTTCCATCATGCTTGAAATTTTTACATAACTATTTTAATAGTCCAATAAAATTATTGGTTAATATCTAAATCCAAGGACCCTCCTCC
Organism: Trachymyrmex cornetzi; assembly: GCF_001594075.2. Classification (NCBI taxonomy): domain Eukaryota; kingdom Metazoa; phylum Arthropoda; class Insecta; order Hymenoptera; family Formicidae; genus Trachymyrmex; species Trachymyrmex cornetzi. The sequence continues at coordinate 102,861 of NW_017296309.1, read as the reverse complement.
AATGATCTTGACCTTGACATGTGTTGTCAAGGTCATGACCCTGAGTGACCTTCAACAAGTTTTAGCCGTCGCTCGTTATTCGTTAAAAAGTTAAGAACAAAAAAGTTCAGATATATAACACAAGAATTCTCTGCTTTAAAATATGTTTGATAGTCGTGCACTGTAGGGGACCTCTCCCAATGACCTTGAACTTGACATATGTTGTCAAGGTCATAACCCTGAGTGACCTTCAACAAGTTTTAGTAATTAAATTTTAAAATAAAGAGTACTCACAGTACATACATCTGAATTAAGAACTTTTATCAATATTTACATTATCTAGTGGATATTACACTCATGATATCAAAGAATTTATCAATTCGCTTCAGGGGCGCACGACTCTCACCTGCAACTCTCACTTCCCCCTCCCCCTTGCATCAGTGGCGCATGACTCTCACCTTCGACTCTCACTGAACGACTATTACCTGAAATGACTCTCATCCCACTTCCTCCTCCGCATAGAGCGCACAACTCTCACCCTTTCCCGTCTTGCAAAGGAGTGCACGACTCTCACCTCCGACTCTCACCCCTGGAAAGTTGTGCGCCCCTGAAGCAGGGGAGGTGAGAGTCGAAGGTGAGAGTCGTGTGCCCCTAAAGCAGGGGGAGGTGGGGTGAGAGTCAAAGGTGAGAGTCGGGTGCCCCTGAAGCAGGGGTAGGGGGGGTGAGAGTCGTGCGCCCCTGAAGCAGGGGAGAGAGGGGTGAGAGTCGAAGATGAGAGACGTGCGCCCCTTTGTAGGAGGGGAGCAGGGATGAAAGACAAAGATGAAGGCCATCTAAAACTTGTTGGAGATCTTTCAGGGTCATGACCTTGATGACGTATGTCAAAGTCTCAGTCATCGGCGCGGCATCCCCTACAGTGAACGACTATCAAACATATTTGAAAGCAGTGAATTCTCGTGTTATGTAGTTGAACTTTTTTTGTTCATAACTTTTTAACGAATAACGAGCGACGGCTAAAACTTATTGAAGGTTACTCAGAGTCATATGTTAAGATCAAGGTCATTGGAGGAGGGTCCCCTGATCTAGATATTTACCAAATTATTTTCAGATCTGTAATCTGTCTAGCTAAATTTTTAGATACTTTATCCAAATCGCTTTTTTCGTGTATAGAGGAAGTCCGGGCAAAGCAGATATGTTAAGGTTTGGGAAGAAAAATGACACAGTTAAAATTAAAATTTAAAACCTTTTTTATTCTCATAATTTTATTAATGGAATCAACTTTGAAATAAAATAAAATTAAATTTAAAAACTTGAACATTTAAATGTCTTTTTAATCAAAACATAAAAAAAGAGAAACCATACGCTTTACCCGACCCTCCTGGGCAAAATGGATGGGTCACTCAAGCAATGAAGATGGAATTTAAAAAATCAAAATCAGTGTCGGCAGTCATCACAAAAGTAACTGTCAAATCTATATGTAGTGCAGCCTTCATGAGTGTACTGACTGCATTGGATCCAGTCTTCGGATCCAGTGAGTCGGTGTATTCTTCAGAACACACATCATTGTGGAAAAAAACAAAAGTGAGATGTAAACAATCATATGCTTTTCGTTCACTCGAAAGATCGTCCCTCCATCTGCTCAGTATTTTCAGTGCAATCACATTTATGTAAAGAGGATGGGCCATTTGTTTTGCCCCCCTCCACTTTGCCCAAAGAACTTACTTGGCATTAATTTGTAAATATTTAGAATAAGTTAAAATAACAAATGAAAAATTTTAACCTTGAATACACATATAAAGACAGAAAATTCTTATAAAAAATCATTCACATTGATTAAGAAACAATTACTGCTAATAATTAAGCTACGTACCTTAGCGAAAATCGTAAGAAAACACACAATTTCGTTTATTTCTCTATCAAACACAAACGCAATCATATGTTGTTTCACACTTTCACATAGGGTCGCCGGTCGGTCATTCCTTCAACAGTTCGAGACTCATAGCACTATCTCAGATAGATAAACAAAAATAAAAAATATTCACTTTGTCCAGGGCGTTCGCCTTGCCCGGACTTCCCCTATATACAATGTTATTAAATATCAAAGGATTCTGAATTTAAATTTGTTACACGTTAAAATAACTTTCTCTCTCTCTTTTCTTCTAAAAGAATCTCATAACACATTTGTTTTATAGCAATTAATGTAAACAAATAAGCTAAAATTACAAGCATTTTCTGATTATTTTTCATAAAGCGGCGCATTTTCGCACACTCAATAGATTTGCAAAAATGTTGATCTTTAGCAAGAAATTACACATGTATGGCCTGAAAAAAGGTCCGAACACCGACTTCAAGGTTAAATCAGCACCGTCGATAGTCCAAAATCGAGGGCGAGTTTATGGGCGAACTCCTGGTAACTAACCGCACCGCTTGAGTTACCTCAATTTGGTGTGGAGTCCCTTACGGAAAAAAACTATTAATAAATAGTAAAATGGCCAATAGTAATTTGGCTAATAGTTAGTACTAATGGCCAATAGTTACTGTTGGCCAATAGTTACTGTTGGTCAATAGTTACTGTTGGCCAATAGTTACTGTTGGTCAATAGTTACTGTTGATAAATAATTACTGTTGGTCAATAATAACTGTTGGTCAATAATTACTGTTGGTCAATAGTTACTATTGATCAATAATAGAAAGGAGCAGAGTGTATATTGTACACAAATTTTCGAAGGTTTCGCGTGACCACTCGGGGATTATTTTATATCGACCACTCGGGGATTATTTTATTTCTATGTTTTCTTATATATTTTTCTATGTTTTCTATGTTTTCTTATGTATTTTTCTTCGTAAAAATAAAAAATAATCATTATAATAACGCCAGACCTAAAGAAAAATTGGTACATTGATATAAAGGTGAATAAAATCCTAGCATCGTTATAAAAAAATCACTGTTAGTTATGTTTTAATAATTTATTTATGAAATTAATTCCAAATTGGATCAAATGCGAACAATATTGCACCATAAAACGTTAATTAGATTATATTTTTCATTATAACATTTGTTATCATACACAACGCATGAAGGAATGGGGGAAACGGTACCAAGATGATAAATGTTATAATGAAAAATATAATCTAATTAACGTTTATGGTGCAATACTATTCGTGTTTGATCCAATTTGGAATTAATTTCATAAATAAATACTTAAAACATATCTGACAGTAATTTTATAATGATGCAAAAATGATTTTTATTTACTTTGCTTACTTTATTTATGTATCAATGTCCTTGAATCTGGCGTTATTATAATAATTATTTTCAGGTTCTTCGAAGTTCAAACTATTGGAGTCAACAGTAACTATTGGAGCCTCAATAGTAACTACTGGAGTCTCAGTAGTAACTACTGGAACACCAATAGTAACTATATTGATTCTTAATAGTATTTTTCCGTAAGGGGTATATGGTGGGCTACAGTTCTGCGTAGAGTAAAACTCTCATCAACTACCATGATTACCACCATATGCCTTTCCCGTTCTTTTCCGTCCACAAACCGCCAACCGGACGTATAACAACGCGCGCTTTCTTTTTAATTCTGATTTTCGATCCTGATTTAAATATTTTTTGCTTATAGAGAACATCCCAAATAGAACCCCCATTAACCTGGAGCCCCCACCATCGAAAATCAAAATCGCGATAGGTCAAAAATTTAGTGCTCTTTATTTACTAATTATTTGCTGAAAAAAAAATTTTTTTGCTCCAGCGGTTTAGTGGGAATAAAAAAAATAAAATGGGGGGTCCAGGTTAATATTAAACTGGAACCCCCCATACTGAAAAAAATAGATCCCGTGGTGCTACAAAGAAATTAAGCACATCAGATTTTTTTGCTTTTTATTTGCTGGAAGATAGCGTAAATAAAATTTGGAAATTCAATATTTTTAATATTAAATCAATACTAGCGGTCGCGCAGCGAGAACCTACACGGCCTGCGCCGCGCTACTTCAAGTCCCTTTTCTACCTTCACAGAATTATTTGCTAGAATGTATTTGATATCAGAGTAATCGTTAGGTCACGTACTACGAAAATATGACCAAATCCGATTTATTTGCTAATTGTAAAGTGCCGAAAACAGCCAGGATGTCTAGCACGAGCGCGCCGTCAAACAGCGCGCTGCGCATCAGTACCATCTTAAATGGCTCGTGGAATGTCGTAAGAATTATTTGCTCGCATGTTTATGGTCGCAAATTAATCCTGGGACTGTATACTATCGATTCGTGCCAAAACACGATTTATTTGCTAACTGTAAAGTCCTGAAAAGTCCATAAGTCGAGCACGAGCGCGCGGTCAAGCAGCGCGCTGCGTATCAGCCACCTTTAATGGCTCGTAGAATGTCGTAAGAATTATTTGCTCGCACAATTTTGGTGGCAAATTAATCCTGGGACTCTATACTATCGATTCATGCCAAAATACGATTTATTTGCTAACTTCAAAGTGCCGAAAACAGCCGGGATGTCGAGCACGAGCGCGCAGCCAATCAGCGCGCTGCGTAACAGTAGGATCTTAAAACGCTCGTGGAATGTCGTAAGAATTATTTGCTCGGAAGTTATCGGTGCCACTGCAATCCTGACACAATGCACTATCGAAAACTGTCAAATTTCGATTTATTTGCTAATTGTAAAGTGTTGAAAATGTCGAGTTAAGCGAGAACGCCCCGCGACGTACTTCCAGATGTGTTTCTATCGCCCAGGAATTATTTGCTCGCACGATTTTGGTAGCAAATTAATCCTGGGACTGTATACTATCGATTCGTGACAAAATACGGTTTATTTGCTAACTGTAAAGTCCTGAAAAGTCCATATGTCGAGCACGATCGCGCGGTCAAGCAGCGCGCTGCGTATCAGTACCATCTTAAATGGCTCGTGGAATGTCGTAAGAATTATTTGCTCGCACGATTTTGGTGGCAAATTAATCCTGGGACTCTATACTATCGATTCTTGCCGACATACGATTTATTTGCTAACTTCAAAGTGCCGAAAACAGCTGGGATGTCGAGCACGAGCGCGCAGCCAATCGGCGCGCTGCGTATCAGTAGGATATTAAGACGCTCGTGGAATGACGTAAGAATTATTTGCTCGAATGTTTTCGGTGCCACTGCAATCCTGACACAATACCCTATCGAAAACTGCCAAATTTCGATTTATTTGCTAATTCTAAAGTGTTGAAAATGTCGAGTTAAGCGAGAACGCCCCGCGACGTACTTCAAGATGTGTTTCTATCGACCTGAAATTATTTGCTCGCATGATTTTGGTAGCAAATAAATCGTATCTTGGCATGAATCGATAGTATACAGTCCTAGGATTAATTTGCCACCAAAATCATGCGAGCAAATAATTTTTACGACATTCCACGAGCCATTTAAGAAGGTACTGATACGCAGCGCGCTGTTTGATAGCGCGCTCGTGCTCGACTTATGGACTTTTCAGGACTTTACAGTTAGCAAATAAATCGTGTTTTGGCACGAATCGATAGTATACAGTCCCAGAATTAATTTGCGACCAAAAACATGCGAGCAAATAATTCTTACGACATTCTACGAGCCATTTAAGGTGGCTGATACGCAGCGCGCTGCTTGACCGCGCGCTCGACTTATGGACTTTTCAGGACTTTACAGTTAGCAAATAAATCGTGTTTTGGCACGAATCGATAGTATACAGTCCCAGGATTAATTTGCGACCAAAAACATGCGAGCAAATAATTCTTACGACATTCCACGAGCCATTTAAGATGGTACTGATGCGCAGCGCGCTGTTTGACGGCGCGCTCGTGCTAGACATCCTGGCTGTTTTCGGCACTTTACAATTAGCAAATAAATCGGATTTGGTCATATTTTCGTAGTACGTGACCTAACGATTACTCTGATATCAAATACATTCGAGCAAATAATTCTGTGAAGGTAGAAAAGGGACTTGAAGTAGCGCGGCGCAGGGCCGTGTAGGTTCTCGTTGCGCGACCGCTAGTATTGATTTAATATTAAAAATATTGAATTTCCAAATTTTATTTACGCTATCTTCCAGCAAATAAAAAGCAAAAAAATCTGATGTGCTTAATTTCTTTGTAGCACCACGGGATCTATTTTTTTCAGTATGGGGGGTTCCAGTTTAATATTAACCTGGACCCCCCATTTTATTTTTTTTATTCCCACTAAACCGCTGGAGCAAAAAAATTTTTTTTTCAGCAAATAATTAGTAAATAAAGAGCACTAAATTTTTGACCTATCGCGATTTTGATTTTCGATGGTGGGGGCTCCAGGTTAATGGGGGTCCAAAAGATTTCTGCTCAATTTAGAATTAATATCTAATAAGTATGCTGATAATAAGATATACAGATATTTTTAGAATTAAAAACGATTAAAAATAAAGGGTTTTTTTAAAAGAAACTATTAAATATAAGGTCAACCGGAGTAATTGTAATGGCGGGGTAATTGCGACGATGTTTAATTTTATGTATTAAAATTCAAAAAGACTTTATTTATATTGTATCATTCCATGTTCAATGATGAATTGACTTCAAATTGATACAAGTGTTCCTAAATACAAACATTTTATATTATAATAATTATCAAATCCGTAAAACGTTACAAAAAAATTAGATTATCAAAGTTTGCAGATATCTATTCAAAATCAATTCTTTTCCGGATGATGCCATTTTAAACATTATATTCATTACTTTAAGATTACTATGATTCCAAATTAACGTTTTGTCAAGATTTTTGCACAATTAATAGTGTATACAATTTTTTAATTGAACATCACAATTACCTTACTGCCAATTCAATGTATGGAGTAATTGTAACGACAAGTATCAAGGAAACCATGATGTTTAGTGCGCGATGGCTTGCATGTTATCATGCACGAATACGACATGTTGAAATACTGACGATTGTGCGTTCATTAATAATTTTACGTATAAGTACAATTCAAATAAATCGAAGAAAATTAATGCCTATAAGAGCGAAACACAAGATGACCGCGTGTAATAAATTTATTTCAGTAATACAATAGACGTATCAATCCTGTACTGCGGATCCTTTTTAATAGGAGAGACCAGGGACAAAAGTAATGTTCTGACTTTGAAGTGTTATAACAATTAAAATATAATATTTACATTAAAAAAATATGTATCTTTAGATGTGGAATTTATTTAGCTACAAAATTTTCTTTGGTTTAATTTTTTTATGTAAAAAAAGTTACGTTTGTTTAAAGATTACGAGAAATTTGGTTAAAACCGTCCCAACCCCGTGGACGATTGTAACAATAGAAGAGGATAATTGTACCACATTTGCCAGAGGTACAAACGGTGACAGGTATGCATTAACACCTGAAATTGTACGGGTATTGGGATCATAATCCAAATGCATTATGATCCCAATACTCGTACAATTTCAGGTGTTAAGGCATAACATAACTTCATTTATATAATTTTTCTCTTATCTGTCTTGCGTTTTCTTGTTAACAGCAATTTATGAAGAAAAATACAAATAACATTGTACAAAATAAAATCAAATTGAAATAAAATCAATTAAAACGTAGGAAGGTAGAAACCCAATGTGAGCCAGCACAGGTTGTTGGTGCGTAAGAACACCATATATTCAAAAATTGAATATAATTACAGACGTTTCAACCCTTATTAATGGGTCATCTTCAATGTAGGTTTGAAAAATTCAATCGTGCAATTAAAACATGTAACAGTCGCTTAATATTTCATCGATAGTTAAAATATAAAAGTTGTTAATTTAACTGAATATTCAAACAATTAAATTATCTGCAATATACGATAACATAAAAAATATAACAAAAAATTTAGATTACTAATAAAAAAGTCATTAAAGAACTGGATAAACTTACATTACATATCGATAGTCAGATAATTTAGAAGACGTTTCAAGAGTATGTGAGAAGTCAAAACGAAATTATCGTTACTAAGTGGAGAAAATAATACAATAAATAAAACGAACGAAATGTTAATAAATTACAATAACTAAGTATACACATTAACTATAAAAACTTGGACAAATCTTGGACAATTTTTTTAAAATAACTTATTCTATACATGTATAGGGTATCCCGTAAGTTTTGGCCAATCGCTTTTGTGTAGACAGAGCGGACTAAACTGAGTCGAAAAGTCTTCTATACCATTTTACAATTTTCGCAATGATTAATGAGATATTAATTACTAAAAATTGCTGAATATTAGTTTTCAATAAATTTTTACTCAAATACTATCAACTTTACAAAAAAACAGTGAGATAAAAATTGTTAATTTTTTTCTTATAAAATTTTGAAAATTAAAAAAAAATTTTTTTACTTTTTTAATTCTCATATTGGTAAAAATAAGAAAATTCAGTACTAAAAAATTGATAAAAATTTCTAAAAAAATTGTTAGAGCTTTATGAGAAAAAATAAACAATTTTTGACTCTTGCAGTTCTTTTTGTAAAGTTGATAGTATTTGAGTAAAAAATTGTTGAATATCAATTTTTGACAATTTTTAGCAATTAATATCTTATTTAACTATTGCGAAAATTGCAAAATGATATAGAAAATTTTTCGACTCAGTTTAGTCCGTTCTATCTACACAAAAGCGATTGGCCAAAACTTACGGAACACCCTGTAGGATCCAACATGTCAGTTTGTAAATTTAAACATTTTTTTGTTTTTTTATGTAAATAGATTCTGAGATTAATCGCTTATTGTAAGTCTTTTCTTGATCTAAAATCTTGACATTGTTCCAATCAAATTCGTGATTATATTTCAGTCTATGTTCCGTAATAAACGAAGATTGATTAGTATGTCTATTGATTACGATATTCTGATACTCTGGTTTTTAATAATCGTTTCGTTTGACCTACGTATTATGCGTCACAATCCAAACAATTAATTTTATATACTACGTTAGAATGTAAAAAAGAATGTAATTTGTCCTTTAGAACTCTAATAAAAGAACTTAATTTATATAATTCCACATAAGCCAAACTAACAGTTGCATTATTTCTGAAAAATCTTTTAAATTTTTTTAATATTCACGGAACATAGGAAACAGTAAAAAAGATAATTAAAAGTTTAGCTGCAAATCGTGAGTTTCTATTTGTACTACTTTCGTTTTTATTAAGTTGTTTAAAATTTACGTAAATTCTTTTTTTTGATATTATTAAAAATCACAAAAGGGGGTATCCGTTATTCAATGAAATGTCTATTATTATATTAATCGAAAAATTTTTCGTGGAAGCTAGGATGTGATAATATATATATATATATATATATATTGGTTTGTGATACCAATCGTGTAACAAAGTGTTATCTTTTTTTATCAACGTTACATCAAGAAAGTTTAAACTATTACCACCTCGCTCCACTGTAAATTTTAATCTAGTGTGTAAACTATTAAAATTATTTAAGATCGTATCAATGTTACATTCTTGAGTTGAAAGTACAATGTTCCTATATTGCTGTCAAATTTTTCAATTTACTGCCTGCCCCCATCCTATTATCCTCTTCAGTATCCTCTTTTCGTTTGGCTGTATCTCGTTTTCTTTCATCTGTCTTCTTTTCGGTCGCAATTTTTATAATCATATATAATGCGCTCTGGTTCAAACGCTGCCACTTAGCCTTAAAATTTATAACTCCGCAGGTTGTTTTGTTTTATTTGTTCGATGTAGTTATATTTCACTTATGTAATACAAACCTGCTACCGTTTCCTGGTAGGCGTTAGAGAGAGAGAGAGAGAGAGAGAGAGAGAGAGAGAGAGAGAGAGAGAGAGAACAGCAGATTTGCTGGTGCCTTTCCTTTTTGACCTTTTTGTGTGTGTGTACACTATCGTTACGCTATAATAAATGTTAACATGTAATTTGCTGCACAAATAAATTAAATTGAAATTAAATTAAAATATCATCGACGTATCTATAATAAAATTCTAAAGAGAAGTAGTTTTTCAAGTACAAAAGTCTCTAAATCTTGCATGACTAAATCGGCTGAGATGGGGGATAGCGGAGATCCTATTAAAACACCAAAAGACTATTTGTAAAACTTGTCGTTGAAACTGAAATATGTGAAGTACCAAACTGATTGCTTTGAAAAATTCTTTCTTGAGTAAATCAATTATATTGTGAAAATGCCAACGTCGCTCAATACTTTTAATTACTAAATCTACAGGTACGTTGGTAAAAAGTGAGACGACGTCCAACGATACCAACACAGAGTCATTAGATAAATTTATTTTAGGCAGATCATTCACATGTTAAAAACTGTTTTTTATGTAACCGTAAGGTTTTTTTAAGTTTTCATCCAAAATTTTATCCAAAATTAAGTAAGTTCGGGGACAATTGTAACGTTACAACTGAACTCAGGCATCAATGTTATTATTGGTCCCCTAATGGTATTTCATGATTTATAGTAAATTTTCGAGGAGAGAGAGAGAGAGAAAGAGAGAGATAACCACACTGTTAGAAATTTCTCAATAAATTTTAATTAACATGTAAAGGAAGCATGTGGTTATGCACGAAACTAAATGTAATGAATGATGTAAATAAAAACTAAATTACAGTAGTCTTAAATGTGATAAACGTGTGTATTGAAATTAATGAACACATTATTATAGAAATTAATTTACACGTTAATGAAAAGTACGAGATCTACTGAAAA
>NW_017296309.1:91698-91982 GCF_001594075.2 Trachymyrmex cornetzi | reverse complement strand
GGCGCCGTTCAACGTTGCTTGACTCTCACTAGCCTAATTTAGTCATACTTTTAATTTGTTTTGAATTTGAGAGTCCGAATACAATTATTACTTATTGTTGGAATTTAATGTACTACAAACATAAATTTCATTAATATGTACATTAATAGTTATTTCAATTACGATTAATTAAATGTCATTTATATCCGTAAATGAAAAGTATATTAACCCTTCCACCACACACGGGGTCCCAGGGACTCCAGTCCCGGTTCGCGCTTCGATTTGACCATCTTAATATTTGAAAC
>NW_017296309.1:86460-91238 GCF_001594075.2 Trachymyrmex cornetzi | reverse complement strand
TGCCGCAATCGCCGCTCTAGTCATTGGGGTCCAGTAGACCCCATGTGTGGTGGATGATTGAAATAGGAAGTGTGTGGTGGAAGGGTTAAATTTCATTACACTTAATTTTTCAGTTACTGTAAACTTAAATCTCATTAACATGTGCATTAATAGTCCTTTCAGTTACAGAGAAATTAAACTTCATTCACCAATGTACATTAAAAGTTAATGAAATTTAAGAACATTTCTAACAGTGCACTCAAAAAATAGATGTACACCTGGATTTCGGACTTCAAGATTTCACCGGATTTCATCTGACTTTATCGGAATTCATCGGACTTCATCGGAATTCATGAATTCATCGGACTTCACTGAGCTTCATCGAAAAATTCCTCGGATTTCGTCGGACTTCACCGGACTTCATCGGACTTTTGACAGATTGTACACCAGAATTCAAGAATGGGTACTCCCTCGTAAATTTTTTAAATAAAAACCTATACTTGATATATAAAACAAGTAATTTCTGCTCCTGCACTCATACACATTCTGCGAGAACCAGCATGTAACGAACGAAGCCAATCTGTCTACAGAATTTTACCATGCAGCCTCATATACATATCTATTATATGTAGTTTAAGAAATATTAATGATGTTACTACCCCTTTACTTTTGTCTCCCTTATGAACAAAACTTTAAATACGAAAAATTACAGTCATACATTATAGGACGCACATTTGAAGGAACAAAAATATGGAACATGAAGCGACGTCGTGTAAAATTATTGTTGTGCAACTAGTCTTACGTCCCAACATATTTTCATCTAATTTCCAAATTAACTAAGAGAAATTCAAAAAATTAGAATCAATAAATAATAAAGTATAACTATTATTACAATTGGGGGAAGGATATGATTTACTAATTAACAAGTTTAACATCAATAGAACTAAGATTGAATTTATTAAAAGTGTTGAGTGTGATATATCGGGTCGTCCTGCTAATTTGGTAAATTTCGCGAGAAATAATTTTATTCCAATTCTTAACAGATTAAGTAATAGACTTCCTTCAATGTGCCATAATGATAGACTGATGTATAATTGGTTGAAATTTACTAATCAATTTGTTAAGAACCATGATGAGTTGCTTATTACACATGCTGACAAGGGGAATGTTACTGTGGTATTAGACAAAATGAATTACATTAATCAAATGGAGTCTATATTGTCAGAGACAGGGATACTTATGCAGTTGTCAGGAAGGATCCAGTGAGAAGGTTGACGAATGATCTGCGCGACCTTATCTCAAGATGGAAGAATAAATCTTATATAGACGATTCAATATACCGAAGATTACTCATAACGGTAATACACCGAGAGCTTATGGTTTACCAAAAATTCATAAACCAGGTAATCCACTAAGAGTTATAGTATCGTCTATTAACAGCCCATTATACAATTTGTCTTTATTTCTTCACAATATTATTTATAACAGTATTCCGAAGACATTTAGCCATGTTGAAAATGGTTTTCATTTAGTCGATAAACTTAATGGAACATTTTTAGAACCGGGATATAGGTTGGCATCGTTAGACGTTGTTTCCCTCTTTACTAATGTTCCTATAGAACTCGCTTCTGAGAGCATTAAGAAGAGATGGGTAAATATTTCTTATAAAATTACTATTCCATTGGAGGAGTTCTTGATAGCTATCCATTTGGTTTTAAATTCCATCTATTTTTCGTTCAATAATAATTTCTATAAACAAATTTTTGGTACCCCCATGGGTTCTCCTTTGTCTCCAATTATAGCAGATATTGTCATGCAGGATTTGGAAGCGGTTGCTTTGGAGAGATGTCCGGTTCAGCCTTTATTTTATTTTCCGTTACGTGGATGATATTATACTAGCGGCTCCTGATGGCTCTTTAAACGAAATTAAAAATTGTTTTAATTCCTTGCATGATAGACTGCAGTTCACCATGGAAATTGATAATGATGGTAGGTTGAGCTTTTTGGACACCACAGTTATTGTGGAGGAGAATAGAATTATATTTGACAGGTATTACAAATCCACGTTTTTGGGAAGATTTCTCAGTTATTAGTGAATTCATCCTTCTTGTCATAAAAAAAGAGTAATCATAGGTGCGGTTGATAGAGTGTTGATAGAGTTTTTTGTCTCATCCACGTTTTCATTTTAAGAATTTAACTGATATGATAAAAGTATTTTTGGACAATGGTTACCCGTTAGATTTGATTTTTCCTACAATCCAGAAAAGATTAGAGAATCACATTTTTAATAACAATAATAATATTGATACTAATCTATATAAAAGAATTAGAGCGGAAAGTAAATATTTCACAGTACCATATGTTAGAGGTATTTCTGAAAATTTTGTGCCCATAGCATGGAAATTCGGATGTAAATTGACTTACACTATTCCGAATTCCTTGAGAAATTATATAAAAAACGGGAAGGATAGCCTAGATTCTCTATCACATCAGGATGTAGTACAAAATATCATGTGAAGATTGCGAGGCTTCATATGTTGGCCAGACTAAGAGAAGATTGAAGACGAAACTTCAAGAGCAAATTTCAGATATTAAGAAAAAATCAGGATCTCCATCAGTTATTTCAGACCATAGAATTAACTACAATCACAGGTTTGATTGGGTTAATGTCAAAATATTAGACAGTGAGCCATCTTATAATAAATGCCTTGTTTCTGAGATGGTTCATATAAAAAGTCAGAAATTGGGATTGAACAGGCAGAATGATACCGAAATCCTTCCTGAATCACATATCTTCCAGTCATACAGTCTCTTTCCCCTTCCTAGTTTCCCCTGATTTCTTATCCCTTCCTACTTACCATCCAAACTTTATACTTGTCTCACCGTTTTTGGGTTATTGCTCTTTTGTTGATCAGTGATAATAGATCTCTCTGCATCATTGTCTCTAACTTACACTCTATATTTAAACAAAGAATATGGACACAACGAATATTTGGAGTAACGGTTATTTTATGTACTACAACTTTAATTATTAAGGTATTAATTTTTCTTTTCCGGCTTTTTTTGACATTGCAATTTTAACAATTGGACGAGACTTCATATTTTATATCTTTGTCAACGATTCTTTACCTGTTACCTTTTATGACTTGTTCTTAATAACAATTTTATACTTGACACTTTGGTTCTAATTTTTAATGTTGCAATGTGATTAATTTATACTTGTCTTTTTAGTTGATACATATATAATTTATTACCGTGTTTTCGATGGACACAACTTGTTAAACGGTTACTGACTTAGTTGAACACCTTATTATAATTTTCTACACATTGATATATAATTTATTTATAATATTTTCCATTTTCTAAAAACATCGAATTCGATCAATTGAAGTCACTCTGTTTCTCGTTTTTATAACTTGATTATCAATTTTTATTTAGAAACCGGATTGTAAGTTGTGTTGAGGTACTTAATGCATTAAAGATTTTAATTTGTCCTGCCGCCTGGAATGACATGCAATTTTTGATTTTCTGCCGTAATTTGATGATTTCATACATATGTTATGTGCGCTGGAGTAGACAAGTAAGAACATTTATTTGACATAATTTAAAGACCTACTCTGCGCCGATCACATAGATATCAGACGATAGCCTTAACAGCGAAGATCCTTTGGTTTATGAGTTTATTATGATGTATTTTAGTTGATATCACCGTTTTTTATTTCTGTTCAAATTTTAATTTTGAGAATAACCTAAGAGAGGTAGAAACGTTAGTTGTTTTATTTTATGTATGTGTTTGAATTTCTTTTTAATTTATTAAATAAGTTACTGTTTATTTTCAAACCTTTGTATTATATTTTATGACATGCATGATTTTTTGGCTTGAAGCTGTTCTTAATTAATATTTTTGTAAATTACAAATGGTTGTTGACTTATATGATAGTCATTTAAACGAGTTTCTTAGTCAACGCAACTATTCGATCGTACGAGCTCATGTAAAAGATATGATCAAAAGTTAAATTATTATATATGTATATAAACATTGACAACACAAATGTTAGAGAGAGCAAAGCATTAATTTCTTGTGAATAAATTAGAATATAAAGAGTCAAGAGATTCTGTGTCATTTTTAATATTGTGTCCATGTAATTGTTTATTAATAAAAATCATTTGTGTAATTTTTTGTACTTAAAGTTTTGTTAATATTGAAAAAATCTGCAGTACAGGATCGAAACGTCTATTGTATTACTCGAATAAATTTATTACACGCGTTCATCTTGGCTCTTATAGGCATTAATTTTCTTTGATGTATTTCGGTAGAGCCTGTTACTTTGTTTAACTAATTGCACAATTCAAATATCATACATTGGATAATTAGCACTATTATATATTACAATAATATTCATGCATAATCTGTTTTTATTATCAAATAAATATTAATTTCATGCCAATGATTTGTAACAATTCTGAGATTATATAAATAAGAAAATAAGGAGTTATAAATAAGAAAACATTAAACATATCTTCTTGTTATTTTTCCTTGTCTCTCAATGTTGTCTTACGTAAAATAAACATTTTTGTGATGTATTATAAGTTTATGTTTATATTTTTTGACCGTATATTTGAGAAACTCAATTAATACTAGAATGTAACTGCCTATTACGGTCGGAGCTGGATCTTCGTTGCTTTTAAATAATTCAATCTTTGAATTACTAATATATACTATATATGTACTTGCATATATACCATATTGTAGTCTTTTTTCAAACTGCGCGCCGAATTGTTTTTCCGGACTAAATAAA
>NW_017296309.1:76335-85340 GCF_001594075.2 Trachymyrmex cornetzi | reverse complement strand
GGGAAAAGCTTGCAGTTTATTACGCCGCAAAAAAATTGAGAATATCCTTCTTACTTTCCGAGTTATAAGCCATTATATGAAAAATGGTGCGATTTCGGCAACCTTACCCTATATTAGTAATTCAAAGATTGAATTATTTAAAAGCAACGAAGATCCAGCTCCGACCGTAATAGGCAGTTACATTCTAATATTAATAAGTTTATGTATTATATTTGTTAGTAAATATTTGTTTATTTCACAGATCATGCCGCGAAATTATATTCCGAAGGAATAGAAAGTTTTATTTGTGACAAAAAATATTCGTATATCCTTTGCTTAACTATATATGAAAAACAAAGATATGTTAAATGTTAAAAAGACAATTCTTTTTCGTTGATAAAATATATTTTAATAATAAAAATGAATTGTTTGCATTTTGTAATTATTATTAATGTTTTTTTTATTTATTCCTTACAAATAGATTTAATTTATCTCGATAATCGTCATTGTCACAATCACCCCTTAGGCCGTCTAAAAAGGAGGTTAGAAAATTTAATTTTATATACGTAAACAAGAATTAATTTCGATTAATAATATTTTCCTATTAATATAATAGAAGCTTGAAAATAATTCTTTATACAAGAATTAAATACGGATAATAAAAATTAAGAAAATGGCACGTTAAATTGTTGAATTCCAACTTTGCGTTTTTTCGTCACAATTACTCCTGTTGACTCTAAACAAAAATATAATAAGGTTATTCTTTAATTATTTAAGAAGTAGCGCTTCCATTTCATCTACGTTTCTATTATTTTTCTTCACGTCATAACGTGAAAAATAGTGATGCACGCAATATTCGGGACTTCAAGATTCTTGTCTTGTCTTGCCTTGAAATCAAGACGATATCAAGACGATATTGATTTAATTAATTTCGAGACGAGACAATATTGCCTTTCCAAGATCAATATTCTCGACTCAAGAATCTCGAAATATCGAATAAATAAATATATTTTTAGAAAATAAATGTACATAGGTGTACTCGTATAAGCAATACAATAGGTGTTTTAAGCTTTAAGCCATAAGAAATCGACCAATTACATTCGAATGCGAGGAGAATAAGCGACTGCGATTTGTCCATTTTTTATGGCTTACGGCTTAAAAACCTATTGAAGATCCGGGCTAATCCTATGTCTATAGGTTATACCCCCAGTAACGTTTCCCTCACTTTCTTCTGTTATATAGGAAATATATTGGAAATATATCAAATAGATAACCTCTAATAGAAAATATAGAGATAATTTTAATTAAGTTTTGTTGCTTATTTATACTTATATAAATAAATATAAATATGTTTTCACTGATATGTAGAGTATTACTATTTAATATATAATTTATATTGCTATTGAATGCAATGAAATAAAATTAATACAATTTTATTATAATATAATATAATTTATTTTAATATAATGTAATTTTATTATAATATAATTTTATAGATACGTTTTAAAAATATCCTACATTTATCCATGAATTGAGACACAACAGAGCCTTAGCTGATTCATCATTTTTTTACAAATTTTTGATTTACAAAATTTTGATTTCTTTTTACAAAAACTTGTAAAAAAATCAATATTTTCGAGAATATTGAAATCAAGACGATTTATTTTCGATCTTGATAACGAAATCAAGACAAGAATTAATTTTTTAATATTTTTACGAGACAAGACAATATTTTGAAAAATATCGTCTTGTCTCGTCTTCGTGCATCACTAGTGGAAAATTATAGTATTCGTACGTATTTCAGTCAATTACCTTACTTTAAATATCAATACGAATGATACAAAGCGTTTTGTCTTTGTCGAAAAACACATACATCTATCACGTGCAATTTTATTATATGTCACTGTAACATGAATCTGCACTTTGACGTTAGTATAAATTTTTATCAATTTCGCGTTTTAGTACAGCAAGATAATATAAACGCGACGAAACATTTTGTTCCAAATATTGTGAAAAATAACAGTTTTATACTACGTTCACCGTCAGGAAATATTCTCTCGATCTCAAAAATTTAAATTTCAATAAAATTGTGCAGAAGTTCATACATATATGCAGAACAGCTCGACAAATAAACTATAAAATGTTCCAGTGGCACAAAAAAACTACAGCCCATCAAATTGTCGCAATATCAAGTTTGTTATTCACATATTTGTTAGATATATTGAATTAATCGTTACACGGATTTAGTTCTAATAGAAAAAGGAAATTTTAAAAAACTAAAAATGTTAAGAAGAAGAAATGGGAAATAACGCGACAAAGAAAAAAGAAATACAGAACTCGAGCAAGGGGATTCTCGACAAGCACCATTAATACACTTTACTGTACGTGCGTTTCTCTGATTTCTTGGTCCGAATGAACTCGACCTCGTTAATTTTTAAGAGGCACCCCATTGCCGCAAGCCACAAGAGGAAGAAATGGATTGTGTAGGAAGAACCGCCGCGCCACGAAATCGTGCATTACTTCCACGCGTTGCTGATGCAGTAATTATACTGATCGACGCGACATGATGCATTTCGAGTATCAGTGAAAATATATTTCGCTGTTCGCCGTAATCACTACGAATGCGCGGAAGTGTATCATCGTTATGAAAATCGCTGAGAGTGCGGTGTAACACTGATCTCCATTTAGATACGACAGCAGATCTACTGTTACTATCTTGCACTGTCATTTACACTTTCTGTACTTACACGGAAAGAATTTACTAAAGCATTTAAAAATTTAGCTAGATACAACCTGAAAATAATTTTGTTGGATCATCAAAATAATTATACAGGAGGCTTAAACATAATGAACAATGTTGCAAAAAGTTTTCAAATAACATAAATATTCCTACAGCCATTATTTCGTTATTTATTGAAAAAGTTTTCAGCTTGGATATCCCATATAATTATTTTGATGGCCTAACGAAATTATTATATTTTCAAATCTGTTTCTATATAGCTAAATTTTTGCTAAAGACAGATCAAGAACTAATTCTGACATCCTCGAATCGAAACTTTTTAAAATCTCTAAACTCTCGAAATTCGAAATATAAATGTAAAATTTTATCTTTTTTTTATCTTTAAAATTTTATGTTTAAAATGTTATCTTTTATTATAAAAATTATTTATTTTTTATTTCTTATTATCAATATTATTGATAAATACTAATAGTAATAATATGTATTATTACTATCATTATCATAGTAACAATATGTATTATTAATTACAGAATAGAGTGAAATGCTTATAAGAACATACGTTCAGAACATCAGCTGATTTACTGGTGAGAGATACAAAATGCAACACTAGTAATAAAATTTATTGCGAAAAATATTACCTCGGCCGGAACTTGAACCCGGACCTCTTGTAATCCGTACGAGCGTCCTAAGCCATTAGAACACCGAGGCTTGTTATCTCGGCCGGGACTTGACCCCGGACCTCTTGTAATCCGTACGAGGCTAGACTGGTCTAATGGCTTAGGACGCTCGTACGGAATACAAGAGATCTGGGTTCAAGTCCCGGCCGAGGTAATATTTTTCGCAATAAATTTATTTAAGGTTTTCAGCACATTGTCAATTTAATTTAACTTGTGATATTATTGCAGTAGTTTAATTGCGTTAGATAAAATCCGGAAAAATTTCGGCGCGCGGTTTGAATAACTACAAAAATATGATATATATGCATGTACATATATAATATATAGATGATTCACTGGGAATTATTTAGGCAAAAAAGATCTAGCTTTGACCGTCATAGGCCTGAATATGCTTATACTTAGCGTTTAATTCTTGTCGGTCCGAATAAAATCTGATTATTGGTCCTATAAATAGACTGTCATCTTCGCCTCCATGTTGAAAACTTGTAAATAAAAATCCCGGATTGGTGAAATATCTCGAAAGCTAATAATTTCCGAAAGAAATGTTTTCTACAAAAGTTGTAGGGTTTTAAATGATCTATTCACTGATCTGGTCAGTTTGATCTTGGGTGGCGTCGCCAAGGTCAGATCAAGGTCACGTTAATTTTCTTAAATGACACATCCCATTTTTAATCCCAGAATCTAATTATAGCTGGTGTCAAGTGCTTTTCAAACCACTGCAATAAAGTTATTTTTCATAAATTACTTTTCGAGTTATAAGGTTTGAAAGTTACAGTACTGCCGGCATTAGCAAGGTATCCAACCGACGACTAAAACCTCTTAAATATTATTCAGAATCATGCCCTGGATAACATTCGTTAGTATCAAAATTATTGGAGATTGTTTCTCTTATTTTTATTTTTAAATAAAAATGAATTTTTAGTGGAAAAATGAAAATAAGATCAAGCAAAAATAAAAAAACAATCTCCAATAACTCTGAACTTAATAAATGTTATCTAGGATATGATCCTGAACAACATTCAAAAGGTTTCAACTATCGGTCGGACACCTTGCGTAATGTTAATTACGGGTGGTATTGTAACTTTCAAGCCTTACAACTCAAAAAGTACTTAATGAAAAATAACTTTATTGTAGTGTTTTGAAAAGCTCTTGACACTAACTATTAGATTCTGGAATTAAAAATCGATTGGGCCGTTTAAAAAAATCGATGTGACCTTGACCTGACCTTAACGTCATCCAAGATCAAGCTGACTAAATCAGTGAATAGATAATTTAAAACCCCACAACTTTTGTAGGAAACATTTCTTTCAGAAATGCTTATTTCTTTCAGAAATGCTTAGTTTCCGAGATATTTCACCAATCCGAGACTTTTTACTCACCCTGTATATTTATTTAATACGAGAATCATTAATTTTAGTTAAATATTATTTATTATTAAGAAAATATTTATTTACTGTAAATAAATAAACTTTTAGTTATTCAAACAAATATTTATTAAAATTTAGTAAATTTTTTTCAATATACACATGCATTTTTTTAGCTGGAAAATGGATCATTTTTTTCTTAATTTTAATAGTATAATGTAATTTAACCTGAATAAAATTTTGCATTTGTTATTGCAGTTAATATATATGTATATAAGTTTAATAATTTTCAAAAAAGGATTCTGAAGATAGAATGAATAGGTTCGATATGTTTCCTAGTATGTTCTTCCTCTTGTCTTTAGCACATTACCACTTTGAACGGCACACGCCGCAGTAACCGCGACATCAAAACAGACAATTCGCAATGCCGCAGTGTCAGTAATTCTTACCGCGAACTCTCTCTTTCTCTTCGGATGACAGTGCAAAGTGCAATTCTATATCTCCAATATAACCACGGGAATGCTTGAAATTGGAGATCATACTGTTGTACGATATACATTAAGCTAAATCACATACGGGAATCACATACGAGCGTAGAAGCGAAGCACAATATTTCCTAATTTTGCCAATATTGAATTAGCAAGATTATTCTGTAGTTTACTATAAATTCAAACCATAAATGCATCAATGAATAATGGTACATGTTAAAAACAGTCATATAGAAATTTTATCGTAATGTATAGGTTTTAACCAATTATAATGTCTAGCCTTCTAAATTTTGCACTGAATAATACAACTTGCGGCAAATATTTCATTGACAAACGTTTATGCTTTTATTAATTTACATGCAACCGCTATTAATAAGCAACAATGCAGTCCATTCAATTTCATTCGTGATTATTATTTTTAATTAAGGATGCTGTATTTATAAGATAACTCTGAATTAAGAAAAAGCGAAATTTTTAATAATTCACGCAAAATAGAATGTATTGAAAATCATTTAAACATTGTCATAAATTTTGAAAAATAAATATGTAGTTGAAGTTTGGATCGTTCTTGGAGCGAAACAATTGACGATCATTCGTATATACATGTGACCGAAAATTACAAGCATATTTCGAAGCGTTTCAAAACAAAAGATAAAGGTACGAACACAATTTCTAAAATAATTACAAAATAAAAAATTTATTACTTGTGATCAAAAACTTTTTACGTCTATCACAAAGGCCGATGGAGAAATCCAAAAGCGCGGACACAATGTCTGAGATCACAGACGATAGTAAAAAAAGTTTCATTCGCCAAACCTGCTCGGAAGTGTACCATATATACGTACTCTCTAAATTTCTTGGAGTGAAACCTCACTTTTTTGGAGTGAAAAATCACTCTAAATATTCATGAAAATACCGCCAATCGAAGTGGAGCGAAATTTCATTTTTCAAAAGAGTGAAATTGTTCACTCTTCATTTGGATTTATTCTTCAATTTTAAAAAGAGTGACTTTTCTCGGAGAGAGGATGTTTTGTAACTTAATCATAAAGTCGCAGGCATTTTTTGACTAATGCCCAATTTCTTCACCAGCTTTACCTCTAGATACTTTATCCAAGAGATATCTCCCAGAATAATGTAATGGAGATATCTCCTGGATAAGGTTATCCACAACTTATCTGGAAGTGAAGAAATTGGGCATAAGTCTTAAAATCTCTAAGTACTTTGTCTGTACAGAAGTACAAACATATTAAAGATGGAAGACATGAATTTCGATTTATTACATTTTGTTAACGTTTTCAGTAGAAATTAATTTCTTTCATTATCCTAAAATACCTATACGAAATACTTTAACCTCTGTTCGTATCCTTTTGATTTCTATTTTATGTAGGTACAAATGTATAAACAAGTTTTCCTCTGATAGATTCATTCCTGAGTCAAACACTTGACGTTCATACACTCAAAACAACTAAAGTTAATAATTGGCAATTGTAAACGGCACTTGTACGAGAACAAGAACTGAGAAGGCGTTAGGCGTGATTTGGCGAGATTTCTGCACTTTAAGTTGGAGTAAAGTTTAGAGCATTAACAATTTCACTTTAAAAATAAGAGTGAAACTTTGCACTTTTTGTCTTAGTATGAAAGAATTCACTCTATTAAAGTGAATACTTCCTCCACGTAGAGTGAACTGGTCAGTGACTCCAGGATCAGAGTGAAAATTTCACTCCAAAAAATTTAGAGAGTAAGAAGTACCGCCCACTCGCTTACACGGGCGATCAAAAATTTTTTACGTCTATCATAAAGGCCGGTGGTGAAATCTAAAAGCGCGGACACAATGTCTGAGATCACAGACGACAGTAAAAAAAGTTTCATTCGCCAAACCTGCTCGGAAATGTACCATATATACGTAAGAAGTACCGCGGACCCGCTTATACGGGCGACCAAAAATTTTTAACGCCCGTATAAGCGAGTGCGCGGTACTTCTTACGTATACAGGGTGACCCATTTTAACTTAGACAGCCAAATAACTCGAAACATCGCGATTAAATAAAAAAATGTTTAAAACAAAAATTGTTTGATATAAAGGGGCTGATTGAACTATGACCTTGACAATGACCTTGACCTTCATTTTCAAGGTTATTTGAAGGTCTACTTTCAATTTTCAAATAGAAACCCATATTTTTGATCCCGGATTTTGAAAGAGCGCAAAATTTTACGTCCAGATGAACTTTCATGTTATGGGTAAAAGTTGACCATAGAGGTCATTTCAAAGACAAATTCCTAATCGAAGCAGAAAGCCAAAAAATCTCGATTTTTCTCGGATAGTGTTTGTGAGAAAAATTGTTGGATGTCGAGGGGAGACCAAACCATGACCCTGACAATGTCCTTGAACCCATATTTTCATGACCATTTCAAGGTCAAGTGGGTATTTATTAAAATTTTATGTTACATATGTATTTTCTTATTGTGATTCTTTAGACATTAGCATACCTTACCTTCAAAATCGAAAATTAACTTTCCATCTGATGGAGTTCCTCTAAGTATCCCTTCAAAATTTTGTCCATTTAGTGCCATAGTCACAAGTGTTTATGTATTTTTTCTAACATTTGTAATCTGATAAAATTCTGGTCAGTAAAATGGCAAATTATACGCCTACAGAAGTAGTCGATATTCTTATAACCTTTGGTGAATGTGGTAGAAATTACAGACTTACTGCCCGTACTTATGCGGACCGATTCCCAAATCGCCGCCATCCTACTGCTCAACAAATTATGAACATTGAAAGGAGATCTCGTAATAATCCACTTCATCGCGAAGGAATAGACTTCATAATAATAATGATCCTAGATTGCTCGCAGTTTTGGCTATGGTTCATAAAAATCCCCATATTAGTACCCGTCAAGTAGAACGAGAACTGGGAATCCCTCAAACTACGGTACAGATTGTTACGATCAATCAATTACCATCCGTATCATATTACTTTGGTACAGGAATTAAATGAGGCCGACTACGTACTCAGAGTACAATTTTGTAGATGGGCTCTTGAGATGTTAGATCAGAATCCAGATTTTTTCAGTAATGTTTGTTTCAGTGATGAAGTAACATTCATCAGCAATGGTAGTCTCAATAGGCATAATTGCCACTATTGGTCACCAGAAAATCCACATTGGTATCGTGAGGTGCTTAATCAACATCGTTGGAGTTTACACGTATGGGTAGGCATTTGAAATGGCGAAGTCATTGGACCTCATTTTTTTGAACGGACAATTAATAGTCCAATGTATTTGGAATTCCTCGAAAATGATTTGCCAGCATACCTAGAGAATGTTCCCCTTGCAGTTAGACTAAATTTATGGTATCAACAAGATGGTGCTCCTTCTCATTATACACGTATTGTACGGATGTTTTAGAATCAAAGATTCCCAAATCGGCGGATAGTGGATACGTTAAACATGCAGTGTATAGTGAAGCTCCAACGACAAGATTGAATATGATGGAAAGAATAAGAAAAGCTTGTGAAGCGATAACTGCTTTAATGCTTGGAAATGTACAACGTAACTTTCGCCGTCGATTACTGTTATGCTTAGAAAAAAATGGTACACACTTTGAGCATCTCCTCCATGCGGAGAGAGCTGATAACAATGCAATCTTGCCTTAACTGGTTGGGTCACTACTCGACCTTGCCTTCACTGGCTGGATCACCACTCGACCTTGCCTTCACTGGCTGGATCACCACTCGACCTTGCCTTCACTGGCTGGG
>NW_017296309.1:74154-76141 GCF_001594075.2 Trachymyrmex cornetzi | reverse complement strand
TGTTAGGCCCCTTGGTTGTCTAGGTAAGTGCGAACCAACAAACAGCTCAACTCACGCTAGGTCGATTTAGAGGAAATTACTTTTATCCCCAGCATAAAATTTTATTAAAAATCCCCACTTCACCTTGAAATGGTCATGAAAATATGGGATCAAGGACATCGTCAAGGTCATGGTTTGGTCTTCCTCGACATCCAACAATTTTTCTCACAAACACTATCCGGGAAAAATCAAGATTTTTTGGCTTTATGCTTCGATTAGGAATTTATCTTTGAAATGACCTCTATGGTCACCTTTGACCCATAACATGAAAGTACATCTGGACGTAAAATTCTGCGCTCTTTCAAAATCCGGGATCAAAAATATGGGTTTCTATTTGAAAATTGAAAGTAGACCTTCAAATAACTTTGAAAATGAAGGTCAAGATCATTATCAAGGTCATAGTTCAATCAGCCCCTTCATATCCAACAATTTTTGTTTGTAACATTTTTTTATTTAATCGCGATGTTTCGAGTTATTTGGCTGTCTTAATTAAAATGGGTCACTCTGTATATGGTACACTTCCGAGCAGATTTGGCGAATGAAACTTTTTTTACTATCGTCTGTGATTTCAGACATTGTGTCCCCGCTTTTAGATTTCACCACCGGCCTTTGTGATAGACGTAAAAAATTTTTGATCGCAAGTATAAATTTTTTATTTTGTAATAATTTTAGAGATTGTGTTCGTACCTTTATCTTTTGTTTTGAAACGCTTCGAAATATGCTTATAATTTTCGGTCACATGTATATACGAATGATCGTCAATTGTTTCGCTCCAAGAACGATCCAAACTTCAACTACATAAATAAATAGGAACTTTGTATTGACTTGCAAAGTATTTTGTGCAGAGATGTGACTAAAACTTTCAACAAAATTTGTCAAATATTCGGTTGTGTTGTGGAAGAATTATTAATTATTTCATTATACATTTTGAATGCATTTATAATTATATAATGACAAACAATTTCATATACTTCTCTCGCAAAACAAAGCAATTAATCTTCATTAAATAAAGTAATAAACCTTGTCAACGTTTTATTATAGTTTAAAACAAACTTAAAAAATAAAACTAAATGAATATTAAAAGGGCATCGAACCAATATTTTAACAAACAATTATAATTAGAAAAATAACATTACTTACGTTTCGACTCCGATCGGGTCATTATCAATGCAAAAAACACAAATTAACTTAGAAATCCGGTAACAATAAAAAAACTTTCAAATTACATAATAAAAATAAAAATAAAAATAACATAACATCATGTCGCTAACATAATATAATACATAATAAATTAATAGTAACATTTCTTAATGAGTAAATAATACAATGTATTGAATAGCTGTTGTAAAAATATAAGAACTCAGAAGAAAGGAGTAAATAATTATAACGATCTCTTAATTTTGTAAGAATATTCATGTCGTTCTAAGTCAAGTATAAGTAGTCCATTGAAAATAAAATTAACTTGCAATAACGAACATCTATAGGAAGAAAATATGTAATATGTAAAATAAACTTAAACAAATTATCAAAAAATTATTTTACAATGTTAGATGAAAATAAAAGTAACGGAAAATTATTTTACTTTGTCAGAAGAAAATAAAAAAGGAGTTATGAACTATTGAAACTATGCTAAATATGCAAACACGAACATCTCTATGAACAATTATGAATAAATTAAACAAAATTCAAAAGGTGTAATAGAAATTCGTTATACAATGTCAAATAAATATAAAAATAAAACCAGTTAAAACAGCAGTGATTTACCTTATCCGATGAAAATGGAAAACAATTAAATTTATAAAAATCCATATGTGTATGAGCTTCAATATAATTAAACTATTTTGCACTTGCGAAAGCAACCGCTCTTGAGCACGTCAGACAACATAATGTACCGGCAGAAAGTCGAGAGAGGACAAGAACAGTGGAAAATTAAGAACTGGAAAGGGAA
>NW_017296309.1:65717-73151 GCF_001594075.2 Trachymyrmex cornetzi | reverse complement strand
TGAATTGTTCGAGACGGTCTACTATGATCTGATGGCTCGACTGATCAGTTTAATGAATGGTTGTCAAACCATGCAAGTTCTAGAGCAGGTGCCGACTGGTAATGTGGCATCCAATCAAAACGTATCAAACAGAACTTCTAACATTAAACTTCCTCGGTTGAACTTACCAGTGTTCACTGGCAAATATTCTGAATGGACACCATTCGCTCAGATGTTTCAGACTATGATTTCTGAAAATAACAAGTTATCCAATGTCGAAAAATTACAATATTTGCGATCGTCATTATCAGGCGACGCATCTGATTCAGTCGAGTCATTGGAGTTAACAGGCGAGAATTTTATGGTTGCATGGCGTATTTTATCAGAGCGTTACGACCGAATTCGTGTCATTGTCCAGTCGCATATTCAAGCAGTTATGGACATTCCGTGCATTAGGAAGGAGAGTCATTCAGAACTTAAATCACTAATTAATATTACAATAAAGCACGTGAATGCCTTAAAGTCACTCAAACGTCCAGTCGACAAATGGGATGATATTCTTATTCAAATTCTAGGTAATAAACTTGACTCTAAGACCTTTCGTGATTGGGAGGATACGTTACAGTCTGATCAAATACCCACCACTGATCAATTCATAGAATTTGTGTTGAAGAAATGTAATACACTCGAGTCAGTTAGCAGCAAGGAGAATATCTCCACCAATGGTAAGGCCAATCAAGGTAACTCTCGTAGGTCAGCCATCAGTTGTGCAGCCTCAGTAAGTTTAAAATGCACCTTTTGTAATAAGAATCATCTTATCTATTCGTGCCAGGCTTTTTTAACACTGTCAGTTGTACGTAGATTGGAGGAAATAAAGAAACGTAAGCTGTGCATAAACTGTCTCAAATCCAAGAATCACATAGCAGCGCAATGTACTTCTGGTACATGTAGAACCTGTCAACTAAAGCATAACACTCTTTTACACATAGACAAGCAGGGCAGCTCAAAGTCTATTACGACGGATGGATCACCGTCCAATCAGCCTGGGGCATCTGAAACAGTCAATTCTCAGACAGTAGTCACTCATCACATGAGCAATTGCGATAACAAGTATGTGATGCTGTCAACTGCATTAGTCGATGCATTGGATGCTGCGGGAAAGAGGGTATCATGTAGGGTGTTATTGGACAATGGTTCACAGGCTAATTTAGTTACACGAGAATTCTTATCCAAGCTAAGTGTCACAACCAAACAACATCAGGTATCTATCGTCGGGATAAATCAATTAGTTAGCAGCGCAAACGAAATCGCCACTATTATAATTCAGTCGCGCACTAACAGTTTTCGCTTAAGCATAGATTGTATAGTTACGGAAAGAATTACCGGATCGATTCCAATGGTACATATCAATAAACGAGCTATCAATCTGCCTAAAAATATTAGACTTGCAGACCCACAATTCAATGTACCATCAGAGGTTCAATTGTTGTTAGGTGTTGATGTTTTTTGGCAATTGTTGTGCATCGGTCAAATCAAGTCGTCTTTAAATAATCCTACTTTACAGAAAACACATCTTGGATGGATTCTAGCAGGATCCATCAACAATACATATTTAAAGAGTAACAGTTAAGGAGACACGATCACGAGTTGCTTAACGTCTGTAGATATTTCCAACAATGAACTTGAACATTCATTAACAAAATTTTGGGAGTTTGAACATAATCTTTCGAATCAAGTCACTCTATCACCAAGTGAGCGTGAATGTGAAGAACACTTCTTAACAACGATTGCAAGAGATGATGAAGGTCGATTCATTGTCACCTTACCGATCAAATCCGCACAACTTCAGCAACTTGGTGAATCTAGAAGCATAGCGTTGCGCAGGCTATATAATTTAGAGAAACGATTCAAACACAATGTTCAGTTACAAACTGATTATACGAATTTTCTACAAGAATATTTAAAATTAGGACATATGCACTTAGCAGACGATTCAAGTGTTAACGATGATACAACGCGATTTTACTTACCACATTATTGTGTATTTAAGCAAACAAGTACTACAACCAAGCTTAGGGTAGTATTTGATGGATCCTGCAAATCCAGTACTGGTACTTCATTAAATGACATTCTAATGGTAGGTCCAGTGGTTCAGTCAGACTTATTCTCATTGCTCGTACGATTTCGCACATATGAATATGTTTTCACTGCAGATGTAGTGAAAATGTATAGACAGATTCTTGTCAATCAGTCGCAGCTATCGTTGCAATCTATACTGTGGCGAGATCATCCCACTGAATCAGTTCGTACTTATGAGCTGAAAACTATCACATACGGCACTGCTTCTGCACCGTATTTAGCAACCAGATGTCTAAAATATTTAGCAGAGATATATCACAATAAATTTCCAGTAGGTGCACAGGCAATAATTAATGATGTTTACGTTGATGATGTCTTGACTGGTGCGCGATCGTTGTCTGAAGCAATATGTAAGCGTAATCAAATCATTACCATAATGTCAAAGAGTGGTTTTGAGCTCAATAAATGGTTTTCTAATGACATCAGACTTTTAGAGGGACTCCGGTCTACAGGTGGTCAGGAAAATGTTCGTCTAACCGAGAGTTCTACGATTCGCATACTTGGAATGCAATGGAATCCACATGAGGATTCATTTTGTTATACAGTTAATGTGGGAGACATGCATTCAAATGTTACAAAAAGAAACATGTTGGCTGAAGCGTCATGCCTATTCGATCCGTTAGGTTTTATCGGACCAGTCATCCTCATATCAAAGCTAATGATACAGGAATTGTGGAGATTGCAATTAGACTGGGACGCTTCGGTTCCGGTAAACATACATTCACGTTGGTTAGATTACAAGACACAAATATCTAAACTAGTTGAGCTACGTATTCCACGAATGATTGGCCCAACTATGGAAACACTAGAAGTTCAATTTCACGGATTTGCTGATGCCAGTCAGCATGCATACGGAGCGTGCTGTTATTTAAGGATACGTAACTCGCACAATGATTGTCATACACATTTATTGGCATCCAAATCGCGAGTTGCACCAGCAAAGGCAATATCACTACCGCGTTTAGAGTTGTGTGCAGCCTTGCTGTTAGCTCAGTTGCAAGTAAGTTTACTTAAGGCAATTGAATTTCAACCACATCAAATATATCTGTGGACTGATTCCACCATTACCTTGTCATGGATCAAATCAAGCTCTTACAAGTTTGCAACATTTGTATCTAACCGTATTGGAGAAATTCAGAGACTAACCAAAATCAAAGATTGGCATCATATTTCCACTAAACATAATCCTGCAGACATCATTTCTCGTGGGGCAAGCTCTTTGGATTTAATGCAATCGAAATTATGGTGGAATGGTCCAGAATGGTTATCGTCGGACGAAAAGGATTGGCCTGATAATCATCCACAATACCCGGAGACGTTACCAGATCAAGTAAAGGTCAATGTACACGTTGTCAAACAAACATTGGATGTATTTGAGAATTTAATCGTTAGATATCCTAGTTTTGGAAAGTTAATTAGAGTATTGGCATATGTATTTCAATTCATTCACAATTGCAGAAATCCCTTAGAGAAACATACTGGCGTCGCAACAGTGCAGGATAGAGAGTGTGCATTGCAGGCGTTGTGTAGATATGTGCAGCATCAATATTTCGATTCAGAAATACAGGAATTAATTCGTGTAGGAGTAATATCTAAAACAAGTAAAATATTATCTCTTAACCCGTTTTTGGATCGGAATGGATTATTGCGAGTAGGTGGTCGTTTGAGAAATTCTGACATATCGTACGAAGCTAAGCATCCAATTTTGCTACCTAAGGACCATATGATTACTAAGTTGATCATACGTGATGAGCATATTAAGAATTTGCATGCAGGAATTCAATTAACATTGTATGCAGTCCGTAGCAAATTTTGGCCAATTTCAGCTAAAGTAACTACTCGCGATGTCATAAAAAACTGTATAATATGCTTTAAACTTAAGCCTACTATTTCACAAAGTGTCATGAGCGATCTTCCGAGTACACGAGTGACTCCGTCACATCCATTTACACATACTGGGCTGGACTTCGGTGGTCCGTTCATCATAAGGGAGCATAAGCGTCGTAATGCAAGGAAGCTCAAGGCGTATATATGCATTTTTGTATGTTTTTCCACCAAGGCTATGCACATAGAGTTGGTGGCTGACTTAACATCAGAGGCCTTCTTGGCTTCACTTAAACGGTTCATGGCGCGAAGAGGCAAGGTTGCATGCCTGTATTCGGACAATGGGACGAATTTTGTAGGAGCAGCTCGAGAACTCAATGAGTTGCATAGGATGTTCACTGAGGAACAAGTACAGCGCAAATTAAATGACTTCTTTTCAGAGACTCGAATTCAGTGGCAAAACATACCTCCCAATGCTCCGCACTTTGGCGGACTGTGGGAGGCAGCTATCAAATCTGCCAAGTATCATATGAAAAGAATTATTGGCAATGCATCTCTTAATTACGACGAAATGTCAACTGTCATCACTGAAATTGAGGCTATTCTGAATTCGCGTCCCATAAGTCCAATGTCAAATGACCTGAATGATGTTCAAGCGTTATCACCGGGCCACTTTCTTATTGGTCAACCGTTAAATAGTTATAGTCATCCAAATTTAGAAGACATTCAGATAAATCGTTTAAGTCGATGGCAATTGGTAGAAAGGCTGCGTCAACATTTTTGGCAAAGGTGGCAGATTGAATACCTCAATAGCTTGCAAGGTAGAAGCAAATGGATGAACGACAAGGGCCAATCTCTTGAGACAGGACAGTTGGTTATAATTCAACAATCAGGGTTAGCACCAATGCAGTGGTTAATGGGACGTGTGTTGAGTGTAAATAGAAGTTCAGATAACAAAGGACGATCAGCTCAAATTAAAACCAGTAATGGTGTTGTCACTCGTCCATTAGCGCGCTTGGCTATACTACCAGTAGACACTAAGGCATAATGATAGTTAATCAAATATTATTATGTTATTTTAATATGCGCTTGTAGTAATTTACTAACTATTCATATTCTTAATGGAATTTTAGTCATAAGTACATATGCTATTTGTAAATCATCATAATTCTGTTTTGTTCGCTTGTTAACTTCTTTCAGTTCTTGATTGAAACTCATAGGTTTCAATGGGGGGCAGTGTTAGGGATTTTGGGTACTTTAAATTTGTAATCGCCGCCTCCTTTCTCTTCTATGACTATATGGCTTGAGTGAGAGAAACTAGTTCCTAGATTCTAGTTTGTATGGCGCTGTTTGTAATGCACTGAGTGTACGGCGTCCTTCTTGGTGAGCCCGAGTTGCGTTGGCACCACTGGCTAGCGGTGTGGATTATTATAATACTTCTTCTCTTCTTTTCGTTACCGTTCCATATAACGGTTGTGTTGTGTATGATTACTCATAGTAGTACATTCAGTGAGCAAATAAATAATTGTAAACCTTGCGAAGTGTTGTCATTACTGTAAACCAAGTAGCGGATATTCATATAACATGATATTCCGGAGCCGTAACTTTTGTCGGCATTCAATTTCTAACACTTAATATAGACCATTTCAGAAATTAGTCGTTTTCTGTAGGAAGGTTCTATGTCCAAAATTCTCACGCTATTCCACTTGAAATCATGATTCGTTTCAATTCTATGATTAGTAATAACTGATGGAGATTTTGAACCTTTATTGATGTCTGAGACATGTTCTTTTACTCTAGTTCTCAATTGTCTCTTCGTCTGGCCAACATAGCTAACATCACAATTCTCACAAGATATTTTATAAACAACATTTTGATTATGTGTATGTTCTAATTTATCTTTGCCTCTTTTAATGTAGTATTTAAGTGTGTTAGGAATAGTGTAAGCCAGTTTACAATCTACTACATTAGCAATTGGTTTAAATCTCTCCGAAATTGAATTAACAAATGGAACAGCGAAAAATTTATTTAAAGAAGCGTTATTACAGTTTTTTTATACATATTGAACCTTATTATTATATTATTTTATATACGCGAGCGAAAATGTTGCGTTATGATAGTAAATTTCACGATTTTACTTTTACTTTCTCTTATATCCGGAATCACTTTGGTTATCAAGTTTGTCAAATTCTAAAGGAGGCTTGTAAATTGGTGAAATTGAGTGTGAATATTAGAACACGTATTAGATTCTTAAACAATTGTCGCAAATTTAATTTAGTACCACCACACTTAAGATGTTATATTAATAGTTGTAATGTATCATTATATAATGGAAGATATTTTAGCAAATTGAGAAAAATACAGTTAAATGTTGTAAGATCTATTTTGGAAATCAAAGACTCGTACTGTTACTTGAATTTTACTAGAAATAATATTTTTGATATTTCCTCAAAAATTTATAACATATTGCCAATCTCCATATCTTGCGCATTTTTCAAATACTTGGATTATATTAACAGTTCTTGGTTTTATTTACAAACAAAAAGAATTGACAAAAAGTTTCATTGGTTGAAAGAAAAGGATCAAAAAATTTGTAAATCATTTATTAAACCTATTTCTTATTTTTGTTCCTTTAACAATGATTCGAGGCTTAGTACGGTTTCTAATGAGATTCCTAGAGATGATTCTTGTCTGTGTGTGGAAAAAATACATATTACAGCGTCTGAATTTGGTAATACAGTTCCGTTAAACACTTTGAATGAAAAGTGGTTCCTTAATTTGAGTAACATTCACATTCCTAATGATGTTAAATATTTATTACAATTAGGGGAGGGATTTGGACTTCCCATTAATAGAAGTAATTTTGAACGAACTTTTATTGAATTCATCAAGAGTATTGAAAGTAATATTATCAATCGCCCTAACAATATAGTTAATGTGATAAGAAATAATTCTGTTCCAATTCTTGAAAAATTTCACAAAGACTTTTCAAAAAGTGATTCTAATAGTAAATTGTTATTTAATTGGATTAAATCCACTAATAAATTTGTTAAGGAACACCCAGAAGTTTTGTTTTCAAAAGCGGACAAAGGTAATGTGACTGTTGCTCTTAATAAGGTTGATTACATTAATAAGATGGAAAATATGCTTTCAGACAATAACACTTATGAGGTAATTAATAAAGATCCTACTAGAAAAATTATTAGTGATTTGCAGACTATTCTTTGTAGATGGAAGAATAAGGGGTTTATTGATGACATTACATATAAAAAGCTACTTAGTACTGACGGCAATATTCCAAGGGCTTACGGGTTAACAAAAATTCACAAATTGAATTATCCTCTCAGAATTATAGTTTCATCTGTTAATAGTCCGTTATATAATTTATCATTTTATTTACATAAAATTATTAATGATACAATTCTCAAAGCTCCTAGTTACATTAAAAATAGTTTTGACTTAATTGAAAGATTAAAAAATATTAAACTTGAT
>NW_017296309.1:60924-62670 GCF_001594075.2 Trachymyrmex cornetzi | reverse complement strand
CCAATTTCAATAGTAAATTGCAATCTACTATGGAATGAATTAAAAATATCTAAGATCTCATCTATCGCATCCGATGGTACACAGCCGTAGCAATATCATCAACGTATCTGACATAAAATGGTAAAACAAATTTTAGAGTCTCTAATGCTCTACTCTCCAAATCTTGCAATACTAAATCCGCCAACACCGGAGATAAAGGAGATCCCATAGGCAGACCATATGTTTGTTTATAAAAAACCCCATCAAAAACAAAGTAAGTTGAATCAAAAATTAATTGAAGAGACGTAAAGAATTCATTTTTGGGGATGTTACAACCCATTGAAATGTTACACCATCTCTTATTAATGCTCTCCAATGCCAAACCAAGGGGAACATTCGAAAATAAAGAAATGACGTCCAGTGAAATAAGACTGTAATTACTATCAATATGTATATCGGACAATCTATTAACTAATTCAAAGCTGTCTTTAACATGACTCGCTGCTGTTGTAGTATTATTATGAATTATATTATGTAAAAATGCAGCGATAGAATATAATGGGCTGCCAACACATGAAATTATGATCCTTAACGGGTTGCCCGGTTTATGCACCTTCACTAAGCCATAACCTCTTGCTACATTTCTTCACTAAGCCATAACCTCTTGCAAATTTCTGACAAATTCATGAATATTTTTAATGATGTGAACATCAGATTATCTTTTTACAGTCTCAATAAATTGAATAAATATATTAAAGTTCACAAAGATGTAATTCCGACTAACTCAAAAAGAGATGTTGTATATCAAATTACTTGTAAGGATTGTGATGCAACCTATGTCGGTCAGACGGGTAGAAGATTACAAACTAGGATTTTAGAACATAAAAATCATATTAATAGGAACACGACCACACAATCGGTTATTACAGAACATAGGTTGGAACACAATCATGAATTTGATTGGTTGAATGTTAGAGTATTGGATACAGAGAGATTTTTGAGCAAGCGCTTGATATCTGAGATGATTTACGTTAAACTACAGAAAAATAGCTTGAATTGCCAATCTGACACCGAATACTTAAATAATGCATTTATGGAGATTATTAATAATCTTTGAGGTGTATTGATTAGTTATTTCATTCAACGTTCTTTAGGTTTATTTTCAATATGATCATTACATGTATATTAGTCTTTAGTTTTCTCCGTCCTTATCTGTTGACAAATTACGGTGACATGTACATCTTATATGTTGTTTTCTTAACGATTCTGACTTTCATAGCGATAACATCTTCGTAATTTAATCCGAATTTTTCTTTTGTTAATAATTTTAAACCAGTGATATTTAAAGCCCTTCTTGCGTTCTTACCTGCAGGTGAGTTATTTAAGTATATTTTTGTTGATTACATCTTTCAATACAAAAATTCAGCTTATTGAATAAGATTCATTCTATCTTAGGATATGTAATTTTACATTACATCTTTGTCTTGGTAACAAATTGATTGGATGAAACTTACATCAGAGCGACTACTCGATCTGTGGCTAAGATTGCAAGGAGATCTTTACGTTTGTATAACGTGCGAAACTTAGATGTATTACGCTGAAGATTGCAAGGAGATCTTTACGTTTGTATAATGTGCGAAACTTATATGTATTACGCTGAAGATGGCCCAAAGTGCGGCCGAAACGTTCGAAATTTGTGAACATTGAATTATTTAAATACATTTATGTAAGAATTTACTATTATTAATTCTTTACTGTTTTTATTGC
>NW_017296309.1:52669-60159 GCF_001594075.2 Trachymyrmex cornetzi | reverse complement strand
GATTATTAGAGTAGTTTTAATTGCGTTTATTTAGTCCGGAAAAATAATTCGGCGCGCAGTTTGAAAAAGACTACAATATGGTATACATGCAAGTACATATATAGTATATAGTATATTAGTAATTCAAGATTGAATTATTTAAAGCAACGAAGATCCAGCTTCGACCGTAATAGGCATTTTAAATTTCTAGTATTGATTGTGTTCTCACATATACGGTCTAAAATAAAGATATTGTTTAAAAAATAAAATAATAAACAAGAAGCTTCAAAAGATGTGTATAATGATATACGGTGCATGCTGCGTGTAGAAGAAAGAGATGAGTAAAAACAACGTAGCAGATAATCCGCAGATGTGAATACTAGATTTCTTGAGTTATTCTCAAATTATTCAGAACGTTATTGTTCATCAAATATTTTATATAAAAATGTGTAATTAATAAAATTCGTTTGTTTAAATATTATGATATATGTACATTAGAATTACAATTAGCATACGTGGCTTTCAACAAAATAAAATTCGAAAAATGAGCATTTGCCACACGCTGGATTTTTTCAGTGAAATAATTTACATATTAATTGCTATGCATGTATGCAGTTTTTAATAAGATACATAAATAAAAAAGCCATAACAATCAACAATACAATGAATAGACGTTTCGGCCTTTAATATGGCCTTCTTCAGTATCACTTGCTGTTACAAAATATAATTAATTATGCGTGTACGGTTATTAATACATTAAATTCTAAAATTAAAGTAACAAAAGGATATTACATTATGTCAATTTAAAAAACCATTAAAACGTTTGATTATAATTTTACATTCAAGTAACCGTCATATAAGAGTCAGTCTAAAATTCATTTCAAATTGCAACATATGAGATTGTCAGCGATTGTTCCTTTCTATTTAATTTAAGTTAAAGTTATTAAGTCATTTTAGTAATTTTGTACATTATTTCTATTTACAATTTAAATCTATCTTAAAATTATGTCGTTATTTAAAAATTTTTTGAGTTCAATTTCCATTTAAAAGATTCCAGAACGTGTATAATTGAAAAGTAAGTAAGTTCCAAAACTTAACTTAACATTTTTTTCCCTTTTTTCTTCTGAATCAGTCATGGAGGAGTACTTGTGGATAGGACAATGTCCGTCAATTATTTCCTTTAATTGACGGACATTGTCCTATCCACAAGTACTCCTCCATGACTGATTCAGAAGAAAAAAGGGAAAAAAATGTTAAGTTAAGTTTTGGAACTTACTTACTTTTCAATTATACACGTTCTGGAATCTTTTAAATGGAAATTGAACTCAAAAAATTTTTAAATAACGACATAATTTTAAGATAGATTTAAATTGTAAATAGAAATAATGTACAAAATTACTAAAATGACTTAATAACTTTAACTTAAATTAAATAGAAAGGAACAATCGCTGACAATCTCATATGTTGCAATTTGAAATGAATTTTAGACTGACTCTTATATGACGGTTACTTGAATGTAAAATTATAATCAAACGTTTTAATGGTTTTTTAAATTGACATAATGTAATATCCTTTTGTTACTTTAATTTTAGAATTTAATGTATTAATAACCGTACACGCATAATTAATTATATTTTGTAACAGCAAGTGATACTGAAGAAGGCCATATTAAAGGCCGAAACGTCTATTCATTGTATTGTTGATTGTTATGGCTTTTTTATTTATGTATCTTATTAAAAACTGCATACATGCATAGCAATTAATATGTAAATTATTTCACTGAAAAAATCCAGTGTGTGGCAAATGCTCATTTTTCGAATTTTATATTAGAATTATTTTTTGAAACATTGAACTTTACTCGAATTATTTACAGAATAAATCTTTCACCATGAAATAAGTATTATATGAGAAAATATTTAAGGCAGATAAAAATCTACCAGTAATATTAGGTGCTTAAGCGGGATATATGTGTAAAAATACATATACCTCCATATTACAATTAAATCTAATGACGAATTCATCACACATGCACAATTACTCCGCTCTAGTGCTGCCCTGACATGGTGAGAGTGCAGAACTACTTTAGTGCTATGCTAAATTGCCCGTCAGTGCAACATTTTTTGAACTCGTCGAATTCATTCAGTTGGTCCAAATATAAATTCAACACTACGTTAAGTTAGTTTTTATTTACCGCATACGATAATCTTAACCCACTGACAATGAGACAGTGCGCACAAGCCGAATACGTGGCACTGAAAAATTCGCACTCAGTGCGCATTAGTGCGATCTGCTGAATTAACTATAATTGATTTGATAAATTGAACTCTATGAATTCTAAGCGAATCTATGGGTTCCGAAATCTACAAAAACCTAATACATCAAGAAAAATGAAGCACATTTTATATAAAATATTTGATGAACAATAACGCTCTGAATAATTTGAGAACTCAAGAATGGATATTCTTTAATGGATGACATAATATTCATGATCTGTTTTTAGCGTCAACGTGAGGTCAAGTAAAAACGCGTGTGCACGACAATTTTCGGGCGTTTAATTTCGATCTCCGGCGCTGAAAAATCCTCACCGGATTTTCACGCCGGTCGGAATTACTCCATGCGTCTGTGAAGAGAGGGCTGTTAACGTAGAGCCCGCGGGGTTCGTGACGTTTTCGAGCAAAAAGAATTAAGCGATAGTCGGAAGATACTGGCCGCGCGCGTAAATCCATTAAAACCCATCTTTTGTTCCCAACCTGACGAAAGGATTTATAGGCCGACAGCGATGTCGGCGGTCGTGCCGTAACAAAGACAAATGGATCCGCGAATGAAGTAGAATGGCCAACGCAGCCTCAAATATAAAATTAGTTTGAACTTCATGCCTCGGTGGTCGCGCGTCATTCACGGGCGCCAAAAAGAGGCGATATAAATATTCGTCGACGTGGTTGTATCCGCTTTTACGGGTCCACGCGTCACGCGAATCATTTATTATCCTCTTTTGATGTTACATAATACTACTCGCCTAGCAGGGGATGTATGGGGAGGGAGGGGGGGGTGCGGGGAGAAGAGAAAATCCGCGACATACGTTCGTGATATAATTTGGCATGATATAATTTGACGTTCCGCTGCCGCGGAAAGACCCGAGCGACTTTTGTCTCATGCAAGATTTATGATATATGATAATTTTATCGCGTGGCAAAACCGGAAAATTACACGCATGTCGAAACCGACGCGCAAAAAACGTCCGACCGAGGCGGTGCTCAGAGAAAGATTTGCGCTCGGATTTGCGCGACATGAACATAAACAATGAGCGACATTAACGTACCAGCAAACGAGTTTTAATGTCATTCAAATCTCATTTAAACAATGTTTTTACGCCATATGAAGCTATTATCCATTAATTAGAAATCAAACAAGCCGTGTTTAAATTTTATACAGATTTATAGTCCATACGAACATGCAATTAAATAATACAAAATCAAACTATTCGTAAATCTTTTTTCTCTGATCCTCAAATAGGTGTGACCTGGGCTAGTAGATTCATTTTTCAGTTTCGAATTTTTACAGACAAAATTAAGAGATTTATCGAAAAAATGAATTCTACACCAGTTACTACATACATTTGACTACTTAATAATATTTTAATAATAAGGAGAAACTGATAATTAATATAAAAAAAAATTGATTTTTCTAATTCCATCTGATTCAACACTCTCTCTCTCTCTCTCTCTCTCTCTCTCTCTCTCTCTCTCTCTCTCTCTAACCCCGGGATCGGGATAATTTGATTAAGATTATTAAAATGAAGATTAATGTAGTTTAAAAGCTACATCTTTGGCTACGTATTAATAAAACTTTTATAAAAATTTTTAACACAAACATTCGCTTCGCAGGACAGAACAATGCTTCTTTTTGCAAAATTTGTTCGTTTCGTGCAAAAATACGTTGAATGATCCTAGTTTGCAAGATTGGATATGAGGGAATTAAACTTATAACATTTACCACTAAGGTAAATCTCTTTATAGGAATAAAATTTTGAGTAAATACTATAAGAGAGTCGTTACTAAATGAATCATATAGTTCCATGCTGAGATTAATCTACTATCCCTCATCTGTTCAATATTTTTAAAAACATTAACAATATACAATAACAAAGACACAAACGAAAAAAATCTGTTGGACTTTATTAAGTAAGAACTACACTTACTATCTAAATAGGAATTAGATATCTCAGACAATCATATACGAATGTAAAACAAAAATTTTAAGAATAAAAATATTTACTTAGGTGTACGATTTTTTAAAATTGTAGCATAACTTCTATCATAGATGTGTTCGCAACGAGATGTTATAGCAGACTGAGCGGCAATCGGTGCTGCATGCTCATACACGTTTACGCATGTCTCGTGTGTTTTCTTTCTAATGTAGCCTGGATTATTCTACTTATCTCTATAGTCTACTGATCCCGGTCTCCCCTATAAGGGAGAATTAATCTGAGAAATATTTTTTTTATTATTACCAACGCTAAAATCGTCAAATTGATGTTAAAAATGTTACGAGTACTTCGGAATCATAATCCGTAAATACTAATGCATATCGATTTTGTAGATATAAAAAATAGGCAATTCATGACTCTCGTTACAATTTAATTTCGCAACTTTGGCATT
This sequence comes from Trachymyrmex cornetzi, assembly GCF_001594075.2. NCBI lineage: Eukaryota > Metazoa > Arthropoda > Insecta > Hymenoptera > Formicidae > Trachymyrmex > Trachymyrmex cornetzi. The sequence goes on along the minus strand of NW_017296309.1, from coordinate 55,522 downwards.
TAATGTGCACTTTTCCAATATAAAATCTCTCTCTCTCTCTCTCTCTCTCTCTCTCTCTCTCTTTCCCTGTCTCTCTCCCCTCTACCTCCCCCCTTCATTTCACGTAGAAAATGTGTTCCACTTATAAGAGCGCAACTTATAAGAACATCCGTCAAATAAGTTTCCTTTTCATATCCGCCATGTCCAATATATATATAATATTAAATTAACACGCACATTATTTCCCTTTTAAATCCGTTTGGGTAACAGTATTTAATTACACTTCATGGGTGTCACAGAGAAGAAAAACTCATTTCGAAAGTCAGATTCGCGGGAAACAAAATTGACAGAGCTTTAGTCTCATTTTCTTCTCTTTAGCGATTTCTTAGAAAGCATGCGGAACCGAGAAGGATTCACGTCATGCGGACAAACAGGAGCGCAGTGTGCTTACCGCTGATCCACGTGCCGTTGAAGCTCTTGGGGGATAACGAACCCGAGAGCCATTCCTCCAAGGAAATGCCGGCTGCACCATTCGTTCTGGACGCGGTGGAATCCGGACTGCCGGTCAAAAGGATCGCCGCCGCAATCACCAGGGCCAGCACGATTATAAGGACAATGCCGCAAGCCAGCAAACGCCATTTATATCGCTGCTTGTTCTTCGTCATGAGATCCTGCAAACATTATTATGAGCGTTAAGTATATGAGCAATACCGTATGATGGAAAGAGTCTAATAATAGATTTATACAATCGCCAATAAAATACAATCGATGATACATTTTTTATTTTTATAATTAATACAATTAATTCTAGTTTGGTATAGATAACAATTACAATTGTATCTTTAATTTGAACATGAACATTAATTATGTAAGCATATACATATATATGTATATCAGTCATGCGAATCTATTGTAAAATTTTATTCAATTCACTTTATAAACAGAAGAAAATAGGAATATTAATAACTATTCATTGTTACACAATAATATAATTTTCTTAAATGTTTGAGGATAATACAATCATTTTTATTATCTTGAAACAATCAAGAAAATTGTATAAATAATAAACAATTAGTTTTATTTCGTTCTGTTTATAAAGTAAATTAAATGAAAATTAACGATAGATTCCTACGGCTGATAAACATATATGTATGCTTATGTAATATTAGTGCCCGTGTTCAAATTAAAAATACAATTGTAACTGTTATCTATCGAACTAGAATTCATATTATGAATATTTAAATTTAACTGTACGAAAAAATATTATACATATTATTTATTAACTATTATATTCACGGCTATATTGTGTATAAGCAAACGTGGAAAAAGTTCGAATATATTTCACTTCAGTTACCGACTACGTTGGACTGTTTGATTTATATCAACATCTGTTTGTCCAACATTTTAATTAAAATGTTGCATGCGTGCTGCATCACCGGGGAATGAAGTGCATTCTGGAAAAGTTTTGTAATATCGTCGAAATATTTCTGCGACTGTATGCGCACTCGTCAATAGTAGTGTGTAATCGAAATAATTAAAATATCTCAATATTGATATCAGTCAAGTCCATTTACGTAAGTTCCAACTAATATGTAATACGTATGCGCAAACAAAGTGCGTTGTTCACTATAATTTATCTCTCTTTTTTTTAAACATTTCGTAAAAATTCACTTTTCCCTTTTTCCAGAATCATAGATCTGTATGATAAAATCTATAATCCCAAAATCGTAAAAAGATACTTTTAATTTTGTAGAGAAACTAAAGATTATACAAAGAATTCAGTCGTTTCGCGAAAATTCAATTCTCATGAAAATATTAGATTTAGTCCAGCTTGAAAAATGACATAATTTCACATCTCATAATCGCATAAACGATCCGTGTTAAGTGAAACGAATCAAATATGCTGGTCAGAATATCCCGTATATTCGTGAAAAAGCCACCGTCGCTTTTCTCTAAAATGACATTCTCAAACGCGGCTAGCGAGAGATATAGCGTTGCTGCGATCGCGATATGAGGAATAGACTGGAAGAGAATGAAAAAGAGAGGAGTGGGACAATTTCTACGTAAGCCGGTCTTATCGAGAATTGGATTTCGTATTTCTGGAAAAATAAAAGCCGGCGGCACCGCCGCGCGCTGCCACCGCCGCGGCCGCCGCTATCAGCGAAACGGCACCAATCAGCAACGTACGCGATCCTATATTTATAAATCTTCTTTATCAAAATTAAATGTGATCGGCGCCACGACTAGCCGGATATTATCGAGTCGACGTCACGATGAAGCTTTATCCATTCCGGGGACTGTTGATAACGATAATAGAATACGGCAATTCGGAGAAAATAATCGCAAGTTAATCAATACACAAATAGTATTCGAGTCAAGAACACTATTTAATGAAATGCAATGACGCCATCCAAAAACGAATAGAATCAGTTTTCCACATGGAATCTATATTTATGTCTTCAGATATATACAGTGTTTCAGGTACTTTGGGATAAACTTTGAGAATGATGGATCTCACCGCACAGTAATCAACTTTTGTTAAAGATGTATAATCTCTACAAAAAGTGACTGAAGTTGGAAAATTATACTTTTCACATGAAAATGAAATGCATATAAAATAGTTCAACAAGGTCAATATTTATTAGGTGTTAAACTTAATTCCTATCGTTTTTTTGTCTCGAAAATCGATTTGTTTCGAAGGGAAGATGAATGAATATCTTCATCAAAATAATTTCCTCCATTTTCTACTACTTTTTCCCATCTCTCCGGCAACAGGGCAATCCCACGGTAGAACGCGGTGTCTTTCGAGGCGATCCATTCATCCACCCATTTTTGGACTTCGTTGTAACTGGAGAAGTGTGTGTCCGTAAGTGC
>NW_017296309.1:50786-52634 GCF_001594075.2 Trachymyrmex cornetzi | reverse complement strand
CAAGTCTGGAGAGTACGCTGGGTGCAGCAGAACTTCCCATTCAAGCTCTCGAAGTGTCTGCTTCACGCTTTTCACGACATGCGGTCGAGCGTTATCATACAACAAAATGACTTTGCGTCGATTGTTGGCTACGGATAATCTATTTTGCATCAATTCGTCATTCAATCGGTATAATTACTGTTTGTAGCGATCAGCTGTAACGGTTTCATTTGGACCCAAGAGTTCATAATACAGCACACCTTCCTGGTCCCACCAAACGCACAGCAAGGTCTTATGCCCGTATAATATTCCCTCCTGAATTATCCACTTCGGCGTTGAAGCAGATGGTTGGCCGGGATCCACCCATGATTTTTTCCGCTTGGAATTATCAAAATAAATCCATTTTTCATCGCCAGTCACGATGCGGCACAAAAAACTCTTTTTTCTTTACCTGGCAAACAAAGAAGTCGCAATAGTCAAACGATTCGAAATGGTACTTTCTGACAACTCATGTGGTAACCATCTCTCACATCAAAATCACCGTTTCCAAAGCGTTCAAACCAAACTCTACATGTTCTTTCCGATGGAGTTTCATCACCATACACTTCGGATAATAAGCGATGCGCTTCAGCTGCGGTTTTCTTGAGATCGAAGTAGTGAAGCACACGTCGGAAAAACAGCTTATCGCGATTCATTTCCAATCAATTGGAAAATTTCTTTGGCGTCGAGAAATCTAACCTGTGATGATTGAATCACTTTCAGCGATGTCTAAACTACAAAAGACATATGACTTCATCGTCGAAACTCGCCAGCGTTAGAGCCAGCACCCTCTAGTAACGAGCGATAGGAATTAAGTTTAACACCTAATATATTTAACAATACAATCTTATAGTTTAAATAAAAATTTTCTCATTTTACTTTAAGAGGATGCTGGAGTCTTCTTTTTTACCGATAAAGCAAGCGTTTATGTTAAATGCATTATTCTACAAATTAGTTGCACAGAATAAAAATTCCTTCTCCACAATTGAAATATCCGTACTAATGTACCTGCTCCTGATGTGTTTTGTGTCCAAAGCTGAGAAAAATAATAAATTACAGATTTCTGTATCCATGTGCTATTAGCTCACCAAACATTTACTTCGTGAAAAAATTATATGCACGTTATATGCTCGAAATTAGGGCAGGAGCATATGTAGAATAGAAGGACGAATACAGTCATATCTTTAGAATTGAGTTTTGACGCCTAAATAAAAAGATAATTGCATTCTACAAAATTATGTGTCTAACGCGTTAGAAATCGACGATTGTGTGTACGATACTTTACTGACTGTTTAGCCATGAAACTGAGCAGTATTTTAGTTGATCTCTTTCTAAGCGATGACGTTGCAACATGTTAGATAAGGACAGATGAATGAGACACAACGATATATAATAAGTATAAGAATTGAATGAAAGAATGAATGTCACTGTTGTCGAATTTGGAATTTAAAAAAGTCTGTACTATTAACTTCGACCGTTACTCCGGCATCCCCTTAACTGTTTGTAAACATGTTTAGTTGTAAAATAATTTTTGTTTTAAATCGTTGCCAAACTTTGTATCGCTTTAAAATACAATATAGAAAAAAAAAATGTTATAATAATAAGGCTCAAAAAATGAAAAAAATGAAAGAAAAAGGACCACGAGCCTAAGAATAAGTCGTTGTAAATAGTGATGTTTTAAAAAATACAAAATAAATATGACATGTAGTCACAATATAAAATTTTAATATACCGGCAATGAACAATATAAACAAACACACAAACGTTTCGATCCCTGTTGGATCATTATCAATGTTAGATACATAAAAATAAGACGGTGAAAATATTACA
>NW_017296309.1:50293-50589 GCF_001594075.2 Trachymyrmex cornetzi | reverse complement strand
ATATTGAGTATATGAAATAAAACGCAAGTATAAAAATATATAAAAAATATATAAAATAAAACGCAAAGTATAAAAGTGTAATCCATAAGGCAAAGAGTAAAATTAAAAATTGACAATAAAAAAGTATTCTAAGATTTAGTAAGCAGTAAACAAAAAATCCAGTCGTAATAATAAAAATTGTATAATATCTAGTTACTAAGTAAAATATATATATATACTAAACATTTTTTTTAAAATACCAATTAAAGTAACAGATAATATATCTAATAGAAATGAATATAACGGATAATATATAT
>NW_017296309.1:47787-49048 GCF_001594075.2 Trachymyrmex cornetzi | reverse complement strand
AATGCTAGATCAACAGGAATATTAGTAAAAAGGGAAACTACATCCAACGAAGCCAAAACATATTGAGAATCAAACCTTTTACCATTTAATTTCTCAACTAAATGGAAACTGTTTTTAATGTGGCTAAAAGTCTTTGGTATGCTGTCGTTTTATAGAAAACTAGAATTGTTACAATTGAAACATGTAAAGACAATTATGCGATTGGAGTTAAAGGATGCTCATTGTCATTTACATTCAACCAGAAATAAAATTTTAATCTTTCTAATACAGTTCCTGACATTCTGCCAGCCTCTGTAAATTGTAAATTTTTCAAATATTTAAATCATATTAGCAACTCTTATTTTTCAGAACAGATGCATAGAATTAGTAAATAGATTGATTGGTTGCGACATAAAAAATGTAAACTATCTAAATCTAAAATTAAACCTATATCTTATATTTGTTCGGTTTTTAATAATAATGACAATTCTAACAATTTTATATTTACAGATTTTAATAACTCACAAGATAGTTGTATTGACTCTGAAAGAATAAACATTAATCCTGAAATATTCAATGATGCACCTTCTCTAGATACATTACATGAAAAATGGTTTGTTAATTTGAGCAGCATTGACATTCCTCTTGAAGTTAAATATCTACTACAACTTGGTGAGAAATTTGGGCTTCCAATCAATAAGAATAACAAAGAAAAAACGTTGATTGAGTTTATTAAACAAATTGAGAATAATATTATTGGTCGACCCAAGAATATTATCAATTTCGTCAGAAACAATTCTATCTCAATTCTCAACAGATTTCAGAATAATTTTCCTTCTCCTAATTTTTTTGACAAACAGATTTCTAATTGGTTATATATAACTAATAAATTTATTAATAACCATCCTAATATCCTTATTACAAACGCTGACAAGGGGAATGTCACTGTTGTTCTTGACAAAGACACCTACATAACAAAAATAGAAGAGATTCTTTCAGATTCTAATACTTACGAAGTCATTGCTAGCGATCCAATTAGAAGATTAACTCAGGATTTACGTGCGTTGTTAGTGAGATGGAAGCGTGATAGTTACATTGACGATCAAACATATCGAAGATTACTTACTATTGATGGCGTTATACCTAGGGCTTACGGCTTGATTAAAATTCATAAAGATGGTAACCCGTTGAGAGTTATTGTTTCTTCTATCAATAGTCCTTTATATTCTCTTTCTCTTTTTCTACATAACATTATTAACGACAGCATACCAAAGACTTTTAG
>NW_017296309.1:44173-46689 GCF_001594075.2 Trachymyrmex cornetzi | reverse complement strand
CTCTTTCATTTCTCCCTCTATTTTATTCTTCCCACTCTTATGTACCCCTTCCTTCTGTTTTTACCATTTCAACCTTCTTACAACAGTTTGTCGTTTTTCATATTGTCTCGAAACATACTTGAGACATGACCGTTCCACTCTCATCGCATTGTCTTAAAATTAAGAATTTTATATTATACGGACGCACGATTTGCAAGGTAGCTATTTCTGTTATTTTAATTGCTATTAAAAAGTTTTTTTTAATTTATATACATTATCCGTTATTTTAATTGTTATTATATATATTATCCGTTATATTCATTTCTATTAGATATATTATCTGTTACTTTAATTGGTATTTTTAAAAAAATGTTTATTATATATATATATTTTACTTAGTAACTAGATATCATACAATTTTTATTATTACGACTGGATTTTTTGTTTACTGCTTACTAAATCTTAGAATACTTTTTTATTGTCAATTTTTAATTTTACTCTTTGCCTTATGGATTACACTTTTATACTTTGCGTTTTATTTTATATATTTTTTATATATTTTTATACTTGCGTTTTATTTCATATACTCAATATTATATGTTTATAATATTTGTGGTCTTTTTAACAGATACGAATTACTTCAATTTACAACTGATAACCTGAAGCATGTATTGCAACTTATTACATCGTTCACAGAACTTCTTTACTCATACTGATCGAATTTTATTTTATTAATTACTGCGAGTTTTATTACATTTTTACTTGCGATTGAGAGCGAATTTTAAGTTTTAACTTTGTAATATTTTCGCCGTCTTATTTTTATGTATCTAACATTAATAATGATCGAACAGGGATCGAAACGTTTGTGTGTTTGTTTATATTGTTCATTGCCGGCATATTAAAATTTTATATTGTGACTACATGACATATTTATTTTGTATTTTTTAAAACATCACTATTTACAACGACTTATTCTTAGGCTCGTGGCCCTTTTTCTTTAATTTTTACAATATAGAAAAATTTATAATTTCTTTATGTTGTTGAAAAGTACATGTAAAATAAACTTGTGTCATTAACCTGTGTCTTTCGATTAAGAAGTTACACATCTTTACATAGCCGTTTGGATCGATTGTAAGGTTTGCAATCGATTGCGCGGCAGCATTGCATATAACAATCAATATTTTTGCTTTTTTTATTGCCTTTTAAAAAAAAAACAAAGAATTAGTGTTCAGACGTCACACACGATCGAACACATGCTCCTTTAAAATGCATCGGAAGACACAGGTTCCTAAACAAAGAGTTGATTCTTTTAGAGAGATCTATCATCCTCTAAAGTTTGTCCCAAAGGTCCTGAAATGTCCTATACACAGATATAAAAACTTTCTTTCACATTGCAATTCCATATATTATTATTGTTACGTCCAAGCCCTTGGAAATACGTTTAAACGGGAGAGACAAGAATGGAGTTGTAGAGGGTATGGAAGGACGTTTAGACTTTATCTCGCAGGTATACGCGCAGTAGCGAACACCTGAGAGTCGGACGCACTTACTATAGCTCCGGAATATGGGTCAACGTCCTAAAGGGACGCTATAACGCCTGTTTCCTTGAGCAGTGCGTACGTCAGTCCAATTTTGAGTCAAAGAAATAAATCTTTATAACACGGGAGTGGACCAGGTGAGATCCTTGGGAAACGGCGAGAGTACGTGGTCTTTAGAATTTAAAAATCAACTGAAGGAAATCATTTTAAATAGAATTTCATTTTATTACTAAAGTAAATTACAAAAGAATGTGATAGTTATTGAGTTTATATAAACTTCATAATCTTAAATTTTATAATTGAATTAAAATACACATAATTATCGAGTGTTTGCATAAATTTTATAATTAAATTAAAACATAAGTTTTGAGAGTTTACATATATTTTGTAATTGAATTAAGTTAAAGATAACCATTAGGTTTAGATAAATTTCGCATAAATTTTATAATTACATAAAAACATAATTGTTGAGTTTACATATATTTCGTAAGTAAATTTAAGTTAAAGATAATCATTAGATTTACATATACGAAGAAAAACTTGATAAATTGACATGATTAGTGATACATCGATACGATTATTGATTAATTTGTGCGCTATTGAGTTTGATAGTGTTATGTGTGTGTGTTGTCGGAGAGACAATACATGTTAGGTTGTTAATTAATTTCGTTAATTATGACAGTGGAAGGGGGAAAGGTGTCATTGAAGAAGTCAATGGGAACTAAATATGGGAAGGGGGAACTTACTGTTATCTGACAGAGCGGTGAGACTGGATAGTTAGCCCTCGGTTCGCTGGACCTCTCCAATGGTTGACTTCTATTGCGCACTGAATCTAATGTTTCAATGCACTGTTTAGTGCTAAAGTGTACGCGCTGAGTTTACTGACTGTACAATGAGTTTACTGACTTTTACTATCTTTCTGCCCTGTGTCTCGCGATGTCGCGGTTTATATAGGGATAGTTTAGTGGGAGGTTCCATGGTAGGGTGTGTCTAATTGGG
>NW_017296309.1:42119-43793 GCF_001594075.2 Trachymyrmex cornetzi | reverse complement strand
TTTGATGTTGATTTTCGTTTTCCACGATGCTCAAAAAGAGGTTTGATAATCAATGCTACGAGAGAGTTTTTATCGCGGATCTTTCGATTCTAGGCAATCATTTCGTGACCTGGTTTAGCACCTTGGTACCAACGCTATTTGGTGATTATTTGATATTGACTTTCATTTTCCACGATGCTCGAAAGGAGATTTAACGTTTGATTGTCGGCACTATGAGAGAGTTTCTATTGCGGATCTCTCGATTCTAGACAAACAAGATTTTGTGGCTGGAACTTTTCTCGGATTTGTGTTATCAATTGGATTTGTTCATATCTTACTTCATTGATTGAACGGTCGCGAAACAAAAAAATCGTGGAGTCCACCGGACATAACATTATTCTTCCACAATAAATATATAATAGTTTCTTAATCATCCATAAATCCTTATTACATTAAGAACTTTTCTGCCCCAAAAGTCCTACTAATAAATAGTCAAGCGTTCTTCATACGTACTTAACAAGATTTTTACTAAGAATATACCAAAGTTCAAATTATAATCATACGATGCAGCAGATCAAAGATGCATTGATTTATTATTAAATGCTCGCAATAAGGATATTTCTTACACAACTAACGTGTGGGATTTTCAGTATTTTGAGAAGATGTCAACTAGATGTTTGGAAAGTTGCATCATTACTTTAGACGAATACATACATTTGTGAAATATATCTTTTATATGGTCGATATCAGCAAACGCACAACGATGCGATTTTTCCTTCCTTATTTCTCTTTTTTTTTCTCGATTTTAGAAACTTCTGCAAGTGCGCACGGCGTGATTTATGAGCGAACGTCTTGACGGCACCGGATACGCTTTTCCTATACAGAGTGGAAAAACGATTTACGGTTCGGCGTTTAACTCACTGTCGCGTTAAAGAACGTGGCCATTCCATTTATTATGCGTCGATGAAACGCGACTTTCTTGATGAGAATCCGTGGGAAGTGACATGATGAAACTTAAATGAAAACGAATCGTATAAAACGTACGAGGTGTGATCAAAAAGTAAGGTGACTTTTCATTTTTATAAAAAAATATTCATTTATTCATCCAAAGGACCCCGCACAAACCTTATGGGAAGTGGCCCTCGGTTAAATTCGCTCAAATTGATGTATGTTGTAGCCCTTAATGTTCTGATGAAAAGTCTCCATGGCCACAAAGCTTGAAACTCAATAGTTTTTTCTACACGTACATTCTCTAAGCCCTGTACACCGCGACCTGCCTTAAAGACGGGAAGGCCATTATTTGTTTTCATCTTTCAACGCTATATTTTTTTATGTAATTGGGAAGTGGCCCTCGGTTAAATTCGCTCAAATTGATGTATGTTGTAGCCCTTAATGTTCTGATGAAAAGTCTCCATGGCCACAAAGCTTGAAACTCAATAGTTTTTTCTACACGTACATTCTAAGTACACCGCGACCTGCCTTAAAGACGGGAAGGCCATTATTTGTTTTCATCTTTCAACGCTATATTTTTTTATGTAGATTTTTATTTAGATTCTAAACTAATTAATTCTTCTTGTAACGTCCGCCGAAATTTGCGCGCAGGCGAACGTCACTCTTAACGACGCTAAACGCGTTGCCGTGACAACGCGAACTGTCACGACAGCCGCGAAATCCTCGCGAATCGTGATCACGCAG
>NW_017296309.1:41443-41659 GCF_001594075.2 Trachymyrmex cornetzi | reverse complement strand
TGCACACTATGCAGCACAGGGGCGGAGCGACTAAGAGGGCCCTGTCAACATTTAGATTCGGCAATTTCGCCCTTTAAAACGGTAAAATCTAATAAAATTTTATTAGATCGCGCGGCGCGAAAGTTCTAGAACAATTCAAACGGTTCCGGTAACTGTTGACAGGTCAACCCCCTTTCCCGCTCAGCACCACCACTTCTAACGATATAAAAGAGCACG
>NW_017296309.1:29681-41206 GCF_001594075.2 Trachymyrmex cornetzi | reverse complement strand
ATTTTTTTTGTATTTTTTTTGTTACTATTCCTTCTCCCGCGATTAACCGAAGCGGCTCGAAGCGCCTGTAACGTCTGTGCCGTCTGATTATTGTTGTAAATTAGTGAATCTGGAGTAGGAAGCCTTGCGCGTCGTGGCGCATGAGAACCGCGCCAGGCTCCCTATCCTCCGGGGCGACAGTCACCTACAACCAGGCCTAGGAAGCCCTTCTCAGGGTCGCCGAGGCATCCCTCTTAACTCTCATTCCTTGAAATCCGTTCTAGGAAGCCCCTCTTAGGGCCTCCAGAGCGTCCTAGCCTTGCCCTCCAGTCGCTCAAGACAGAGCCCTGGCCGGCCTTCCGAGCGGAGAGCAAGAGCCCCCTTCAGGGCCCCCTACCGCTCATCTTACTCCGAACCAACTGTCGCTGTAGAAATTAGGATTTCTATCGTTGCTCATATTATTTTGCTCGACACTTCCTGAAGCACCCTTCGACAAACCTTTGGTCGTAGATGCCAAAGGGGAACCGTGCCGGTCGAGATAAGGCCCTAAAGCGGATGCAGCGGGAATATTATTGGCGCTCGGATTTTGATTCGCGAGAGTTCACCGATCCCCGCATAGTCCAACCGCTGGGATATTATCATCCCGTTCCTGGGAACTCCCAGGATCCGCCGCCTCTACCCGCGAGACCGGTGCCGACGATCCAACAGATAGAGTCTGTCACCGGACAATTCGTCTCTACGCGCGATTTCGTGTGGAAGATACCAAATAAAAGAACGTCTTAGATTATATCGACTAGTTTTCTTTTATCTCTGTGATCGTTATATCTCTCTCTTTTACCTCGCGAACCGTGATTATCGCCCTTGCCGCTCGGGGCGAGAATCACGCCGAGCCGTCGTCGGACGAGCCCACGCCGCGTCCGAGGGGCATCCGCACACACGCGCCCCAGGACGTGACACTTCTTCAAACTGTCTTTACTTGAAATACATTAATTCTAAATCCGGTATGCTTAGAAATCTTATTAATATGTCGATGAAAAATTTTTTCCAGCCCAATTACATAAAAAAATATAGCGTTGAAAGATGAAAACAAATAATGGCCTTCCCGTCTTTAAGGCAGGTCGCGGTGTACTTAGAATGTACGTGTAGAAAAAACTATTGAGTTTCAAGCTTTGTGGCCATGGAGACTTTTCATCAGAACTATATACGAGGTGTGATCAAAAAGTAAGGTGACTTTTCATTTTTATAAAAAAATATTCATTTATTCATCCAAAATTATGTTATCCCCTTCAAAATAATCCCCCTCTGATACAATGCACTTGTGCCAGCGCTTTTTCCAGTCGTCAAAACACTTCTGAAATGCACTTTTGGGTATTGCCTTGAACTCCTCCAGCGATGCAGCCTTAACCTCCTCAATCGTCGCAAATCTTCGTCCTTTCATGGGCCTTTTCAATTTTCCATGTTTCGTCACCAGTTATAACCCTTTTGAGCAGATCAGGATCATCATTGACGTCGTTCAACATGTCTTGGGCGATGTTCATGCGACGCTGCTTCTGATCAAAATTAAGCAGTTTTGGAACGAATTTCGCTGACACACGTGTCATACCCAAAACATCCGTTAAAATTGATTGGCATGAGCCAAACGATATGTTAAGATCATCAGCTATTTCTCTAATCGTGATTCGACGATTTTTCAACACAATTTCTTTCACTTCCTGAACATTTTCGTCGGTTTTTGACGTGCTGGGGCGTCCAGAGCGAGGTTCATCGTTAACATTTTCTCGGCCCTCTTGGAATAACTTATACCATTTATAAACATTTTTTTGCTCAAAGTTGACTCACCGTACGCCACTGTCAACATTTCAAGAGTTTTTGAACACTTAATACCATTTTTTACACAAAAATTAATACAAACTCTCTGCTCCATTATTTTCAACAGTAAAAAATCGCCGAGCACGCAAACACGAGTCTAACCTTTATGCCTCTCACATAAAAACAACACATGCTAAGTCAAAACTGTGAACATATGATCGTGACGAGTGTACCAACACAACAAAAAAAAATTTTGAAATTAGAGTGTACAGAGCGCGCAAAATTCAAAAAGTCACCTTACTTTTTGATCACACCTCGTAAATTGAATTTTAACAATGTGTGAAAAAATTAATGGAAAATCAGCTTTCCAATTGCTAAGTTTAAACAGGAAGTAAACTATTCTAATTACTTACTATAAACCAAATGCTAAATAATCTCCAATTACTAAATGGAAATCTTGAAGGTAATTATTAATTATCGAACTCAAATATACATATAAAAAAATTCGTTCTCCATAATATTTAATTTCTGCCATTAAACATTTTGAGAGAGATTGATTGATTGATAACTATTTTATTAATGTCCTGGCCGCTAAGGGCCGTGGACAAATCTTCTCTGCATCCACTCGTTACAAATAAGGCCGAGTTGGATGGTAAGATAGGGGAAAGTTGCTGAATGCGTACCACTTAACGTATTTTTTATTATATTTCTCATTTAGAACTGATTTATGTGCAAATGAAGATTATAAATTGTACTTTGATATTTCAAGTACCTATTATTACACGTTTTATCTTCTATCAATATCAAATTAATTCACTGGGAGTCTTTTTGCAACATGCTGCAAAAGGTCCGATTTAGGCAACCGGTCGCCTAAATCGTACCTGTAAGTATCCCAAATCGTACCGTCTTTGAAATTGACAAAATATAATATTATTTCTAATTATTCTTATACAGGCGTTTGGAAACATTGCTCGGATGCATCATGATTGTTTTATCTTTTATGTTGTTCCAAAGCAAAGACAAAATGATGCATCCGAGGCACCATAACCTAAAAGACTGCGATTCCGAATGAAGCCATATATAAGAGGTGGTACGATTTAGGAATCGATTTTATAAAAATATTTATTTAATCTTTGTAATGGATGTAAATATGTATATCAATGAATGTAAAATATTCTACAATAAACTTTCTTTTGTGAAAATATAACAATTCAGAATAAAATTATATCATTACATTACTATCGGCTATATAAATTGATCAAAAATTAACATTTGTTATATCTGATTTTTTTAAATGTTGTTTGCACGCACAAAATAAGGTATAGCCTGTTGAATTTTTGTCTACATTACTCATTTTTCATTTAGTTCATATTTTTGTCATTAAATGTTGCTTATATTACGTAATAATATGAAATATCGACGAGGTACGATTTAGGTGACCAGTACGCATTCAGCAACTTTCTCCTACATAAAAAATATAGTTAACAAAAATTTTGTCTCTGTGCTCGAGAGAAGCGAAAGAAAAACTAAGAACTAAAACTAAAGATCGCAATATAAGTCTACGCATGAAGAAAAGTAATCTTGGAAGTCCGCACGCACGGTGGGCAGTTAATAAAGAAGCAATATTTAAGTATAGTGAAAAGGGAAGAAAAAAGTGCGATAAGAGATAACAATAATGAAAATAAAGAAAGCAACAATAGAGAAACATTGCAGAGCAACGTATTACTCACAGTCTACTTTAAATAGGTACGAATGAAGATTAGCACGGAACGATGGTAGAGACGTAAGATTATGTAGGTGATTCGGCAGGGAGTTCCAAAACTGAATAGCTGTAATCCAAAATGAATTTGCGAAGATGTTGGTACGTGGAATTGGGAGCATGAATGGGGAGGAACGTAAACGAGATGACCGCCGCACAGACTCATCAACAGGAGTAAACCGTGCAAAAAGATACGATGGTTGTGCATTAGTCAGAATGTTGTACGTTAGATTGCCGAGAAAATATTGCCTCCTGCATGAGATAGAAAGCCAGTTGGCTTTCTTTCTGTATGGTGTTAGTCTGTCGTCACGTCGTAGACGATAGACATATCTCAGGGCACTATTTTGCAGGCGCTGAAGTTTAGCGTTGAGATAGCCAGAAAGGTCTGCCGTGACTAAAATAGCATAGTCTAAATGGGGGATAACTAATGAGTTTACTAGCATGAGTTTTATCGATGATGGAAGAAAAGCGCCGCGAAATCGTAGCTTGTACAAAGCATTATGAACCTGAGATGAAACGGCATTAACATGCCGATTCCATGTAAGATCGGATGTGATAATAATGCCAAGATCTTTCACTTGGTGTCACGACAGTATCGGAGTCTCGAGAATAAGGTGTTGATAACAGTGATAAAGAGGATAGAACCTAGGCTAGTACCCTGTGGAACGCCAGATGTAGTATGCTCAATTTGCGACGCATGGCCATCAAGGTCAATAATTGATTGTGAGCGATCGGATAAAAATGAGTGCATCCATTTCAATGCTGAATCCTCGAAGCCAATGTCCCGTAAACACGTAAGAATAACTGAGTGGCTCAAACTATCAAAGGCTTTCGAGAAATCGAACAGTACTAAGACAGTTATATGACCATTGTCAATACCAAGCCGAATATCATCCAGTAGGTGTAGCAACGCAGTTTGTGTGCTATGATGCTTACGAAACCCACATTGTCTAGGGTGCAGCAGGTGATTATTCTCTAGATGACGAACTATTTGCTGGGTGACGAGGGAATCAATAACTTTAAAAAGATGAGGAGGATTAGCTATTAGGCGAGTCTCAGAAGGATATAGAGAGAGAGAGAGAAAGAGAGAGAGAGAGAGAGAGAGAGAGCAATAAAGTTTCAATAAAATTTGTCAAATTAAATTTTACTTTATTAAATTAAATTTTAATTTCTGCGGAATTAAATTTCACTGTAGAAACAATAAAAACATGTACAAGAATCAACAAACGATGCATATATGCACTTTCTTCTGAAGAAAGAAGAGAGTAGGAAGAGCTAAGAAAAAAATTATATTGACAGAGATGATAAGATGTTTAACTCTTCGCAGAATAACACCATGTTAAACGGCATGAAAAATGTAGGATATATTTCGGCAGAAGGTGTTTCGTCCTATACAATTCGTAACTACCACTATATGCCGGTACGCGAAAGCAGCAATAATAGGCCACAATAAATATCACAGTCTATAAGTGCTCGGCATTTCTAGTTTCGCACTCGTAAAATTTCTAATATATCTCCGTACAACGAGCGATTTCTCGATACTGATTGCTGTTAATGTGCATGCGTAGTTTTGTGTGTGTGTGTGTGTGTGTGTGTGTGTGTGTGTTTGTGTGTAATGTGCAGGAGTTGCGGCCAGGGTACTCCCTAACGACTCTACATGCACTATAATACGCGAAAGAAGCATTCGATTTTCCGATAACGTTCTTACAATACAACATTTTATTGGCGCCGTAGTGAATTTCCACGGCTTATCTTTAGATATGGAATCGTGTGCGAATAATTAATTGATAGCCGCGTTACCAGTATGAATTGTGACGTCGAGTTGCGGTTACCCAACGATTTGCGATTGTCGAGTTTTAAGATATACTGCTGTTTCTATCAATTATTTCGTTGTTCATCGCTGGAATATTGTAAGTGGAAACTCACCATGAAAAGGATTAATTGAGTAATCGAAACAACAAAAAATAGAGTCCAGAAATTTTTTTACAAATATAACGTTTCTCAATAAATAATTAAACAAAATTCGCAATTCGCAATTCTTTAAACAGATTTCTAATCATTTTATTAATAATTAAATTTTTCTATTCAATTAGCGCAAATGGTTTTAAATTTAAATAGATCCTATAAATATGATTGTTATAAATTAACGATTTATCGAGTAATTAATAAAACAGCAAATAATATAATCCAAAATTTTTTTTACAAATTTAACGTTCCTCAATGAATAATTGAATGAAATCTTTCGTAATTCTTTAGCTATTTCTCATTTAATTAATAAATGAATTATTTTTCTATCTAATTAGTGTTAATGGTATTAAGTTTATATTATATAAATTCGATTCTTAAACAATATATATTTCACAGCATACTTGCACAGTAGTCTACAATAATAAAAAAGTTTTCGGAAGCTTCTTTTATTTTTTATGATAAACTTTTTCCCTTCTTATTTGTGTGTAGCGGAATATTAATTTCACGCTTTCCTCTCGGAAAACATTCTCTCGTCGAAAGAGATTCGCCGTTAAGAAAAGCAGCCGCATTTGTTTCTCGTGAATCGCGAATCCGCGATTCTTTTTAATCAGCATCCATGCGACATTCATTATCATTAAAATGGATTCCTCCTTCCACGAACGCTGTGGATTCTAATTAACTCGGCTTTTACAATCACGCGCCGTTGTTACAACTATCAGTCGCGCATTCGGTCCAACCAAAAAATAACCGGTCTTTCAGTCCTTTTCCGTTCGTCGACGCCATTCTGCCGTCTGAATGCAGTTTGAACACCGCGCTACCAGTAATGGTATTACGTGCAAAGTGTTACAATATCGAACGGATTCCACGAACATGATCTCTAGAGAGGAGCCCCTTAGAGTCACTGCGCTATATCATCCTCACGAGTCTCTCTGTATGCTCTATTCCTTTAGGAAGTCAAATCGCTGATTAAAAGACTCGAAGTATCTTTCTCGAATTGTGTTTCTTACAGCATTCTCGCATTCTTTACCAAAACTCGTTAACGGAACTAAAATCTTGCAAGCTTTAAGTACAACCTAATTTATTACAAGCAAATTTAGGTAATTTTAATTCCTCGGTAATAATAAGAGTAACAATATAGGATAATAATTGTTAAAACTTCACTTTTTGAAATTTAATCACAAAATTTTAATTAATACGGGATGCCTTGACATTAATAATAACAAGATGAAAAAATAAATGTGAGTTTTCGACATCATATATGATATTGACAACAGGTAATCCGTAAATAAAAAAAATGTCGATATTGATATTTTAGGAAAAACGTTACGTAAAACTTACTATTTTCAATATCCACTTTTTGGTTAACATTTCCTATCTTTGGCACAATCCTGCCGCAATATCAGCAATGGAGATCGTAAACTAGTTTGAGTGGAGAGGCAAATTTTTCGTTTTGCCAAGTCGGCACACAGTATTTCATGAAACGGTATTTCTCAAGTTAGAGATTTACAACTTCGTTACCAAGATTACTTTGAATAATTTTTCCTTTCATCGAACAATTATTAAGAATTATTCAATTTAAACATCTTAGATATATTCCAAGTTAAAAAAAAAAACTTTTTTTAAAGCAAATGTAAATGTATGTATAGTCACACATACATATGTAATTTTATATGAATACAAAATTAATATTACAATATTATGAATGTTACATAATACAGAATCACACAATAATACAAAATACTATTATAATATAAATTGCATATTTCAAAAGATATTGAACACATTCTCTTAATTAACGAAATATGTTGTGCGGATAACGTTAACATAATCATTAGAAAATATTACTTATTCTACGACTAAAATACAGCAACAATAGCCAAAAGAGTAATCGTGCTTTTAACTATATTAAAAATGCACAGGTAATGTAAAAATTATTTTAAAATATAAAAATCGAATCTTATATTTATTCAACTGTAATTATATTTCAGAATATTTTTTCCTGTAGAAAAAATTGTTTTCTAGCGAAATGTACATGAAATCTATAAAAACATGAAATCTAAAAGTTTATCTTTACGAATTGTGTTATTAACAATGAATTATTATACTGCCGCAATTTATTCGTTGTCAATAATTATATTAATAAATATTTTTCTCTTTTGTAAGCATTGTGGAATTTACTGTCTTCGGACGTGTATGACGGGGCACGTGGCGCTGCGAAATCACGCTCATACTTTATCTCGAGAATATTGATTTTCGCGGTCGTTGCATGAGCCACGCCGGTGGTCGACGGACGAGCAAAAGAATCTAAAAAATTTAGCGGGTATGATGGAAGCCGGCTTGGCGAGACGCCAAGCACAGCATCGCGCTTTGAGGATCCATAATTTGTAACTGAGCTGTCAACGTATAGCGCATTGTTATCGAGAGCACTTCGTCCGCGTCGCTCAAAATCGAGTCCAAGTACCGCATTTCCTATCGAAATCCGGCACATAGTGAAAAAAACAAGTATATCGGAGCACGCTGATACATTCCTCTAATATATGCGGTGCTTCTCTATCTTTACGACCGCAAGACAAACCGACAACACAACTTGATATCCGGTTGCATTGGTGTATGAAAATACATTAGAATTTGTAAAATTTAATAAAGTCTCTACAATTTTAATCTCAAAAAAAAAACGTTAATCTTATTTATTTAAAAAAAAATGGCACAGAAATGTGCTCCTAGTTAGTTAACTTATTATTATGAAATTTAAAGATAAATCACATGAGTAAATTACGATAAACGTTTACTAGCCCATTTTACTTGAAAATTATTTTAATATACTTTGAACAAATTACGATAAATAATTGTCATTTGTAAGAAATTAGCTCTCTTCTAAAAATATTTAAAATGAATTAAATAAATGTCTAAGATTGAAAATTAAATAAATCAAAATGCCTTTTCTGAAATTATCCATGCACTGTAAATTTTTATCATAAGTATTGCAATTGTAAAAGATGTAAAAAATCATGTACTAAAAATTATGCGAAGCATTATTTTACACATACGAAATTACGAAGCAATTTAGGTATTTCATAAAAGCATAATGCTCGTAATATTAAACCTTCGTTGTACTTCGCATAAATATACAATGCAATTCCGAATATTCGGTAATGATTTGCGTATATATAACCCCGTACCTCGGAAATTAAGGTATTTGCTGCAATCGCACGTCGCCCGTCAACGATATCCGGCAAATGACAGTAAATCTCATTGAATCCTATTCACCGGAATAAGCTATGCCGCACAAAATTTAGGAGATATATAGCGTAAATGTCTCGTACATCGATTACGCTGCGAGCCATACATTTCAGCATGATTGTCATCCCTCATATAAATACATACAATTTATTACGGAGAAGCAATATTTTCTCATTATTATTTCATTTACGAGACATTTATTTTTCGTATGCCTCATTGTAATATAAATGAAAAAGTTTTCTCCTCTATTTTCCACTTTAAACAAAAACGTGTAGGTTCCTCTTCATTACCCAAATTCTGTAGGGAAATCTAAGGAGATGGTACACAACGTGAAATATTTTGTGGTCCGTATCTTCACAATAAATATTCTGCGTTAAGTGTCTCGCCTTAATTTTATCTCAAAATCAATGGTGAGAACGCTAAACAAAAGATCTATAATATAAGCAAAGAATTATAAATTAAGCAAGAGCGAGGAAACGCTACTTGCAGTTTAAAATTCACACATTGGCATTGTGACGAACGCGACACACGTAGAGTTATCCAACTCTGTCGACTATATAAATAGTTAATGCCACGCGTGCGCTTAACAGCCACGACTTAATTTCCGCGGCGTTATCGTTCACTTGGTTGTTCAATTACATTAACCACACCTCTCACGCCAACAGCTATTTCCCGCACACGACGTAAATATTCTAGAAAATTTTTCCCCGGAGATGCGCTAACTAGATCGCTTGTGTACCTATTCTATCCAGAGCACCTCATCCTATGACTATGAGATGTAGCGAATTCTGAACGGCAAAAAGGATTTATCCGCTTATCTGATAATCGTCATGCTAGTGCAAGAATGTCGCATGGTTACGTGCTCTCTCAAAGTAAATGTATCATCGTTCGCAAGTGGACGAAGGGTGGACCAACTCCTCTCGCGCAGCGTGTCATGGAGTTAAGTTACTTCGTCACCTTACGGGTCATAGGGTTGGTCTTCTCAACCGCTGTTGTCGCTGGCCAAAGAACCATGAAGCCGAGCGAGATAATTTATAGCGTTCCGACATTGCAAACGGTGAAACAGCCTCGCCGTAACTGCGGAAGTTAGATCGGCCTCGTCGACATGTCTTGATCGCTTTACCTCACGCTATCCCTCATTGCGGATTTCATCGACCAAATTTATCCCCGCGACAATCTTGACGACTCTTTACTTCTTCTCCTTTCTTCTCCAGTTTCGTTCCATTCCCTCGCTTCTTTTCTCGCTTTCTATCTTTTTCATTTAGATCCAGGAGATACCATACTTCCATCAAACATCTTTATTTTATACTTATTTATTCCTATTCGACAAGCTATAGATTTTTTCATCTTGTCTTTTTTCCCCTATGAACCGCCATCATTTGTATCGCTACCTATAGATTTTTTCTTGTTTCTCTTTCCTCCATAAACTGCTATCATTTGTATCGCTACATATCTTTTTACTGACTATAATTTTTAATTATTTATTACTGTCATTCATTATTCTCTCCTTGCAATCTAACTTAACTAAAACAAAACTATATTTTTTTTACGATATGAAAGAGAAAACACTGTTCTACTTTATTCAACCATCTGTTCCTTTTTAACTACATCTTTTCTTATTCGCTTTCGCGATTTTCTTTTCCATTTTCGTATTCCCCTCTTCTCAGAAACTTACTTTACTAACAAAACTTGCAACTTTTTTTATGACGCTCAAATCGCTCATTTACTCCGCGAGAAGTTTAATGAAACTTACAGACCGAAATGGCACTTGAGTGTTTTACGAGCCACTGGAAGGACACCCGAGCAGAAATTGAACCTCGTCATAATTACTAGCTAGTCTCTAGACAGATTTTTTTATGTCAAGAAATCTGTCTAGCGGCTGCCTAATAAATAAGATGTAGGTGTTACATCTGTTACATCCCGATAAAATTCTCTCTTTCGTTATTATAAATACATGATTCATACCTTATTTTTATTTTATCTCTAGGTTAATATTTCGTCATGGTCTTGATATTTCGTCCCTATTTTATCTTCATTTCGAAACCGAAAATTCCGTTTCTCTTTTATAGGGAGGTGTATCTTTTTCTTATTTAAACATTCAAACCAACAGATAGACCACGTTATGTACTGTGACGTGACATTTTGTCCGTCACTGTGCGGACTTGTCGACGGCGAACTCGCGCTTCCTACCGGCTCGAAGGGCGAGCGCGCATGCGAGCGCGCGTGCAAACGCACCTGCGAACGTGCGTTGAAATTCGCGTCATTTACTTTACTTGGCAGATTTTATTCTTTTATGTTAGCATTTCTTTTGCGTAATGACCAAGCGTATCAGGAAGCGTAAACGCGCCACGGATCACGCTCGGCAGTTGTGAGATTGCATTGTATCATCGTGCCGTCTCACCCGCCACTCTTGGAAGGAAGACCGAAGAAAGGCAGCACTGGAAGGAGGAAGGAGGAAGAGCAAAGAGACAGGCGCATATCCGGGAGCCCGGATTAGCAGAGCATCGGAGGAGGCCAGAATTCCCGGCCACCCTGGAGGGGCCGGACGGACGCCGTCGGGAGCCTAAGACTTCCCGACGAGCGGGAAGGAAATCCATCCCGATCTCCTCCGCCAGGCCAGGAAGTGCAAGGGTCGTGAATGAGGACGCTACCCTTGACAGGGATCCTCATTGCGCGCTCGCATGAGCGAGGATTCAAGGCCGCGCGAGCCTGCACGGCACGTGCGAATGCCGTGACCCGCGGAAGCCAATCAGCGTGACTACCTCCCCCC